>NC_056731.1:1263985328-1264242828 GCF_019279795.1 Protopterus annectens
TTAGCAGCTGGAGCGTTTTGATATGCAGATTGTCAGGCCACAGAGAATTCTATCATCTGTGCTAATGGCAGACAAGAATGCAGTCTATCCTCACTGCATCACTTGACTGCACAGATAATGGCACAATCGCGAGAATGGAAGCCAAGTGCTTGCTCATCGACTGAGGCAATGTGAGATCCACAAAACTAGCAGGACAAGGTGTGTTTAGCAGCTGAGAAATTATAGAATCTGAAACAATTCATTGTTTCTCTATACATCTATTGCAAAACTAATGTGAGAAGACACTAATGAAAGTTAAGTGACTTGATGCGGAATGGATCTTTAGACAGATCTTGCTTTGACTTCTCCTTTGCACCGTGCTTCCACACTAAAAACAACAAACAATGCAACTGAATGATTCCTGCCCAGGAATAATAAATAATAAATAATGTTTTGGCAAAAAAGTTACAGAGAATATATGAAAGAAAGTAATGTATGTAATTTGTTTGCAAATGAGTTAAAGGGAGTATGTGTAAAGAATAGTGCCAGAAAATGGGTATAAACATGTGCAGGTCATGAGCAAACAAGTGTTTAGTTTAGTGGTTTTAATGCTTGTGTTATGACTGGTGATTCACAGTATCATTATGGTGTGCTTAGTGTTACAATACCCTACTCTTCCTTCTTTGTCTCTCTGTTTCCCTGTCTTGGATTATAAGTTTGTTTTGTGATCATTTTGCACAAAAAACAGTTAAAAAAATTCCTTCCAGCAGAAATGTTTCAAAAAGGATGGTTGAGAACTGTGATTGTTACAATAAATCTGATATTTTGGGTGATACGAACAGGAACAGGAGAGAGAGGTATGGGCTGGTAACAAACATGTTTTAGCTGTAGTTCTGGACACATTTTCTTGGGTCTGGCTTTGAAGCTCATACTTTGTCTCATGTACATGGTGGTTTAGTAAGTAACCATCTTTAAATTTTAAAAAATAAGACAAATGTTCAGTTAAAGCATTCATCACTAGCAAGTTGCATACATAGTCAGCTTTAAGCTTCATTGAACCCTGTGGTTGCTAGGGACCTCTGTTCCTGGAGGCCCCCAACCCGAACAAGTTATCTTTTCTTGATATTTTGTAACATGTCTATCAAACCAACAAAAGCTAGTACAGCAGTGTTATATACTTAATAAACTAGGTGGGTAATAACTCTTATTTATATTTTCTTTAAACTTCAAAAAGATATCTGGTTATAGCAACACTGTTTTATCAAGTAACAGGCTTCACAATTCCATTGAATATATTACCACTGACATAATGCCCCTGGCTTAGTTAAATCCTGGTAGTGAACATTCTCTCCACTTAAACTAACTACATAGCCAGCTTTAGGCACCTGCAATACCTGTAGCTGCAGGGGGTCCCCTTGATTATCCTTGACTGTATGGAAACCCCATAGATGATGCCGCTGGTTGGGGGAAAATGAGGAGAAAAAAATGTATTAAGTTCCTGATTACCCTTTTTAACCTGAACAGGGCTGTGGTATGACCATATTAGGATAATTTTGATAATGAACACAGAACTTTTTACCACCCCTCTACCCTGGTGCTGTTGTGTTCTTAAACACAAGCTTTCTTTTTAGTTTCCTGCCCCTTGTGTTAATTTTGACCACATATCTCCTTCCCTCTCCCCTTTCATTGGCTATTGTGACTAAGCACAAAATTATCACTTTGTGAAATCACTCCCCTTCAACTATTTAAATTTATTGGCCATCTCACTGTATGCCATAGAACCAGAATACAAAATGCCAACCCTGTTTCAATTTATCTTGCTCTTTTAAAATTAGTGGCTCTCCACTTAGGCAACCAAAGCTAAAATGACCCCCTCTTTCATATCTAACTGCTTAGTGCACTCTACAGTGCTTAGGATATTAGCCCATTTTTTCATCTTACATTTAAAATTTGCAACATCTATTGCAAGACCACCAATTATTGGAGAACCCACATTCTGCCTATCAGTAGTCATTTTGGGATTAGTGCTTTTGTTTCTCCTGGTAAGAGAAGGAGCACAGCACATTATTTCCTGAAGACTGCTGATCACCGGAAAGCCTAATAACCACTTCATAGTTGACAGCTTGGAGTTTCTGCTTATATTCTGCTGCTAGTGAGAGAAGGAGCAGAGTGCATTGATTTCTGATTGCTTCTGGATGGGCAGTAAGTTTCTGTGCTTGACGTTCCTGATTGGTCTGGTTGCTATTCAAGGCATGTACCAGGAAAAGGCTACAGTAAGCCTACAGAACATTGCATCACCTTGGACAAGACTGTGGATCACCAAATAGGTTGTGGCCTGCTTCTCATCTTGGGATTGGTACTAATGTTTTGCTTCCTGTGACAGAAGAAGAAAAGCAGCATTATATCCCAGCAGAGTGAAGCTGTGGTGAGACCAGCACTAGCAATAACCAGTCATGTCACTTCTCTCTATTCAGCATTCTTAATTTTTTTTTTCAGTAAGTATTGCTTGATTTGTTTCTAACTTCAGAATATTTGCCTAAATACTTCTTCCTTAAATTTTCAGGGTCTGCTTATTAGTTTGCCCTCTAGTGTTTGGCAATGCCCTGTATAGACACAGACACCCTGAGTGAAAATTTTCCTGTAAAAAGCACCATTGAAATTTCACCAATACCTAGTTACACATAGGACAACTAGTTTGCAGTGACAAGTACTGACCCCCGAATTGCAAACTGGATACTCCTGACATTGCTTTTTATTCTCACTTCAACTGTCTAATCAATAAAAAAGGGACTGTTGCCATGGATATGAACTTCCCCACTATCTCTTGTTACCAGTTTGGTGGATATGGGCACCCTGAGGCAATGCAGAAATTGCCTCATGTTTACTGACAACCAGGTAATTTTCAAGCAAACTAATATGGTATATGAAAGATATATTTACACAATGTCACTGGAGGCAAAGCTCTCACATAAAAATACTCCTAACATCAAAAAGGTTCTCACTACTACACATTCTGCACCCATCACACACAATTCAAAGCGAACATATAGACCCACATATGCTGAGGCACTTAAATGTAACTCTCCTAAACCCAAAGACCTCCTAGACAAAGCACACATAACAAATACTCTCAGCAGCCTCAAATGCACTCTTTCAAAACAACACCAACATCAACACATACAGCCATATCTCATGTAGCCTCTATTTCTAAGCCCATAAGTGAAGCCAACACACAGTCTAACATTCTGGTCATTGGAGACTCCATCATGCACAGTAATGTCCCTCTCACCAGGCTGAGTAAGGAGAAAGTCACAGTTAGTTGCTTATCAGGGGCTACAATCCACTATATTACACATGCACTCAGGTTATTGGGCCACAAGTACCAGTATGACTTAGTCATAGTCCATGTGGGTGTAAATGACCTGAGATATACCTCCATAGACTATATGAAGACAGGCATCATGGAGATCTCAGAATATGTGTCCCTGGCTGGTATGAGCCTAGCATTGAGCATCATTTTACCTTCTCCAAGGATGATGCCACAATACAAACAAAAGATCACTGATTTTAATAATTGGCTTGGTTTCTCATGTCTTTCTAAGACTGTGCAATATTTGTCACCGTGAAAGGAGATGGTCAACAGACCACGCTGCTTTGCCAGGGATGGTCTGTACCTCTCCTCTCTATTCTTTCAAATATTAGCTAAAACATTGTCTTCCCCCATAGTACCTTTTTTAGGCAATTACAAGCTGAAAGTACTTCCAACATAGCAAGTCAAAACCAAGAAAACCTGACGGTATTACTGCTCAATGTTAGGAGTCTAAACAAAAAACTCTACTCCCTAGAAGCTCTCTTCACCCTAGCAAATGCTGACATCTGTGCAGTCACTGAGACATGGTTTAAAGCCATGGAGAGCACACCAACAGTACAAGGTTATAATGCCTTCCACACTTTTAGACCAGCTACTACACAGACAGGGACTAAAGGTGGAGGTGTCTGGATTTACATCAAAAATAAATATACCTCATGCTGGTGAAACAGGACAATGCACTTGAACTGCTCCATGTTCAAATCACCATAGGCAAAATCCAATACCACTTTCTTGCAAACTATAAGTCACCCCTCTTTAACCCAGGAAACCCATACCATGAATTTAAACTTATTGGAAACACACACCATCAAACCCAATACCATATTCATTGGTGACTATTAAATGGGAATCCTATATGACACCAAACATACAGGAACAGAGATTCATGTATTTTGTAAACACAAACTCCCTGGACCAGATTGTCAATACACCAACCAGAGGTGCAACCATACTGGATAAGGTTCTCACTAATATGGGAGAGTGTTGCACATCCCCTAGTGTAGTGTCTTTCCTGGTAAGGTCAGACCACAAAATGGTCTTCTTTGAAGTAAAAATATTCAGGAACTACTCTAAGGATAACTTCCTGCTATTAAGTGATAACCTGGCAACATTTCAAGCCCCCATAAACCCTGAGAACACTGCTGTCTATGCAGAAATGTTCACATAAACCTTATACAAGCATGTGAATAACTGCATTGAGGCAGCTGTATACACCAGGAAGAAGTACAGAACTAACTCAAAAATCAAGCCACCATGGTCAAATTACAAAAAAAATGGGCTGTATAACAGAAGGAAGAAAATCATGGCAAAAATTAAGAGGTGCAGCCCCCAGCAGGATAAAAACATTCATTAAATTAAACAAACAACTAAGAGGGCAAATAAAGTTAAGCAAAGCCAAATTTGAGGTAAAGCTGGCTTTCCAGGCCAAGGACAACCACAAGGCTTTCTTTAGCTATGTCTGCAACTTCAAAAGCAATATCTAACTAATGTGCAGAGTTCATTGTAAATGAAGCCACCTATACTGACCCAGAAGATATAGTAAACTTATTGGCTGATAAATTTGGTTCCAACTTTACCCCTCCCTCACCCTCAACCTTTGCTCAGGAAATACCATCAAATATAACTCACCCTGCTATCACTGGGTAACAAGTCCTTAATGCTCTCAAGGCCAAGAACACTGCATCAGTGGGCCCAGACAATATTCCAAGATGCCTTCTAAATAGCATGAAACATCAGGGTCTCTGGAATTACTATTTAACTGTAGCCTCCAAGCAGGCTTCATGGCTCATGAATGGAGAACAGCAACAGTCATACGGTCATAGGATTGTAGGATGTTACTAGGCTAATTGCAATGGCCCTTAAAAGCCTACCAAAGTTCTGCCCTTGTTTCCACAATCATCACCTATCCCCCTGTCCAAGACAGACACTGATGGAACCCCCAGGGTGAATGTACGGTTAAGCATCCAATTATCCAGATTGAGCTTGAAGAGGACCAAAGAGGCGTTCTGCTTGACATGAATTGGGAGTCTGTTCTACATGTGTAGTAACCTCTGGGAGACAAACCTGTCCCTCCATCAGGTTCTATTAATGTCACATACCAGGTTAAGGTCTTTAGAACGAGTAACCAAAAGACATTGGACTTACAGATATGCAGCATTTCCAATAAAGAGAGTCAGAGATTGCCTTATAAGTATGGCAGAGATTGCCTCTGAGTAGTCTGTATGAAATGGAGTAAAGTGGCAGGGATTTCAGCTGATCCACATAAGCAGATGCTGAATACCTTGAATTCTCCTTGTGAGGAACTTTATGGTCTCTCCAATTGTTGCAGGTGTCTCGCCCTGAGTAGTCTGTAAGAAATAGAGTAAAGTGACAGTGATTTCAGCTGATCCGCATAGGACAGATGCTGAATACCTTGAATTCTCCTTGTGAGGAACTTTTGTTGTCTCTCCAACTGCTGCAGGTGCATGGAAAAGTACATACCAAAAGAGCATTGTACTCAATTATTGGTCTGATGAGGGAAGAGTACAGAGAGGTTATAACTTCTTTTTTTCCGGAGGCAAAGCTCTTATAAATGAGATGAGCAATACAGAATGCCCTTCTTACCATTGTGGAGACATTGTGATCAAAGATAAGGTTGCTGACAACATGTGTGCCCAAGTACCACTGAGTGCATGATTAGGGTGTTTCTACTGATGTGGTAGTTAGCAGGAACATCACTCTTACTGAAAGAGATAATAATACATTGTTTTGCATTGGATTTAAGGCTGTGACTTTGGCACCAATCATTTGTTTCTGTAAGACCCTCTTGTAGGATGTTGACATCATTTGGGGATTCTGTGACTGCTCCCAGTTTGCAGTCGTCAGCAAACTTTGTCAGCCACAGACCTTTAGTTTTTGCTTGTACTTCAGAGAAATAGATTCCGAACAATAGAGGTCCCAGAACTGATCCCTGTGAAACACCACTGGGTACAGGTCTGCTGTTGGAGGTGGATTCATCTATTTTAATTGAATGGGTTCTATCAGACAACTAGTTAACAATCCACCTAATAATACAAGGGTTGATACCTAGCTGGGTGAGTTTGTCAATTATGTCAGAGTTGGGGATAGTGTCAAAAGCCTTGGCCAAGTCCAGGTAGGCTGTAATGTACAGATTGCACAGATTTCCCCTCATCCATGGCTCTGGTGACTATCTCGAAGAAGTCCACCAGGTTTAATAAGCATGATCTCCTTTTAACAATCCAAACTAAGTAGGGTCAAGTGTTTGGAGATTACCTATATCTTTGCTGATAAGGTCCATGATGATTCACTCCATGGCCTTGCAGATAAGGCTAGTCAGGCGAATAGGTCTATAGTTCACAGGGTCAGTGGAAGCACCACCCTTGTGCAAGGGGATAACAGTGGATCTTTTCCAGTCAGCTGGAATGAAGCTGGTGCTTAGACTATGACTGAAAAGAGTACCCAATGGTGTTGCTAATTCTTGTTGGAGCCCATGTAGGAATCAGCTGGGGATGTTATCAGGTCCCATAGATGCTGTGTTTTTAACCTTAGAGAGGGCATTTACAACCTGTTCTCTAGAGATACAAGGTAGGGGACAGATGGAAGGAATGTCATGGGGTATGTGTGGTGGGGACAGGCGAGTGAAGTTTTTACAGAACCTGTCAGCTAACAGATTTTCTATGTCCACAGGCTCAGTGTATGTGGTATCATTAACTACCAGTTCAGCACAAATCTAGGTCTTACCTTTTATGCTACAAATGTAACTAAAGAATGCCTTATGGTTGTCCTTAGTTGAGGACAATAATTTGGATTTGTAGTTTGCTTCAAAGGACTTCACAAGAAGTCTTATTTGTTTGTTTAAGCTGAGGAGGGAGTGTTTCCAGTTTAGGGCATGCTCTCTCTTACTTTTGGACAACAATTTCTTCCTTTTATTTTAAAGCCTGTTAATAGCAATTGTCCACCAGGCAGGTTTGCTCTTCCTTGAAGAGCTTGTTTTGGTCCTATCAGGTATGGCTGCATCAATGCAGTTATACAGGTGTTTTTAAAAAGCATTGATGTAGGACTCACCCTAGTTGCATCTGAGGGCAGAGTTATAGTGAGGCGATTTATACCATCCCTTAGAAGGATATAATCTGTTTTGGAGAAGTTTTTTAGTTTAGTTGCTATTGGGGGGGGGGGGTTCAGTGTGATATTTACTTTGAATGACAATGATTTGTGATCAGATCTGACAATGGAAGACCTTACAGTGGGGGTGCTACAATGGTCCCTCATATTGGCAAGCACCAGATCCAAGATGTCATCACCCATAGTTGAGGTGTCCACCAGCTGGTCCAGGGCATCGAAGTTAATGAACTCGAGGAAACTTTGGTCAAGTGAGTCTGAGAACAAGTAATTTACCCACTCAATGTATGATTAATTAAAATCTCCCTGAGCCATGGTGTTCATATGTATCTTGATAGATTCCAGTAGATCTAAGCAGGCAGAGTGCATGTCTTGATTCATGGATGGGGTCCTACAGCTGGCAATGACTTGAATAGGTTGCATACCAGCAGTTAGTTGCACCTGAAGTGTCTCCAGAAAATCATGCTGTTTAACCAATCTGGAGGTGTATATATTTTTAATGAATATTGATGCACTGCCTCCTTTAGTTTTCATGCCTTCCATTCATGGTCTGAACGTGTGGTAGGAGGTGTAACCTGGTATGGATGGGGTGCTCTGCACTGCCTTGAACCAGGTCTCATTAACTGCACAGATGTCTTCCAAGGTGTGGACTGCTTCCAGTGAGTGCAGTTTCATGCTGACTCCTAGCATTTAACAACATAACCTAAGGTTTTTTGATGAAATTTTTACATTGGGAATTTTGTCCTTGTGACATTGCCTAAATCGGGCACTATGGGGGTGGCAAGAGCCTTTGCCAGTAGCTGAAATCCCAGGGGGGACACATTAAGACAATCTCTGGCAAAGCATCAAAGTCTATCGATCATGTGATCCCAGGCTGACAGAGACTGGATCCCCTTAGAATGACACCAGAAACTAAGACAATTATTGAAGTCAATGATTTTCTGTTTATATAGTGGTATCATCCTAGGCGAGGGTAATATGCTACTCAAGGCTAGGAACATACCTGCCTGTGACAAACCAAGAAAACTACACAAATGAAAAAAATGAAGACAAAGACCTCTGAGCTGAAAATGTATTATTTATTGAGAGCTTTGTCCTCTGTTATCTGGACTTCTTCTGAATAAAAAAACACATACTATCTGACCTTATATACATTAAAACTCATTCCTATAGTAAATTAGTCAATCAATTTATGTTTAAAAACATACAGACATAAAAACCAACATTGTACCTGGGATTGGGCAAACAAGTTATAAGTTAACCTATTTACTTGCAGTCACTCATATTACTTATAAATTTAGACAAATATATATTTCACTTAACTGAATTTTACACTTAAATAATTTTTACATAATTTTCAGAATATTTTAAAAACCCATAATAAAGCTAAACAAAACAAGAAACTTTTAACTTTAATGCACTGAACAAGGAAGTGGTCTAATTTAAACCTGGATATTTAGTGGCATTAGTTCTTATTAGGCAGACAAGCAGTATTCCCCGATAGAATCTGTATATCCTCACAGTTGTCTTGTTAGTTTATTGTGAGCTATTATTTTGTCAACTTTGAGCATTAAACCTTGCATACCAAAAAATACGACTGAAATTCTTTTCTGAGTCATGATTTTCGTTTAGACCACATTTAGATTAAAAGGTTGGAAAAATGCTCTAAAATGCATCCCAGACCATCTATAACCCCTATGGCTTTGGGGAAAATTGGTTTAGAGTTATTGACTAAATTGTTATTACTGTGCCATCTTCTTCAGGAAAGATGTGTTGAAAGGATGCAAGAAAAAGTGAAGCTGAGCAACAACAGTGAATCTCTTTCCTTAATCATAACTTTTGTTCAAGCCATCGTTGAATGAAAAGGTTGTGTAAAAAGAAAAAAAAAACATTATAATGCACTGCAGAGCATACAGAAAGTTAAGACTTCTGAAAAAGCTGAAGAGTTAGGCAAGGTGTGAGAAAAGGAAGAAAAAAGTAATGTGCATGGTATGAGGAGCACAAGATGGGGGGATACAGAGGGGAAGACTGGAGGGTGTGTCTGGGAGGGGGATAAAATAGGCAGAGCTTAGATTTCACTGAAATTCAGACCTGTACATGGAGCTGTTGTAATGTATCTTTGTTACAACTAAATGCTAGCAATTGCAAATGTCCCTTTGTAAGATGGGTCAACATAGTGTGGTACATATGCCTGTTGTAATGTAAGGGCACTGTAGCTACAGGTCAGTCTGTGCATACTATTCCTAAAAGTTTGCAGCATGAAGTAAAAGACTGAATAGGAGGGGTGGCAGTGGCAGGCTGATAGACCATAAGTGCCTAGGGGGCCCCAACTTGACATTTGCTGGGGGCCCCCAAAATGCTAAGACCAGCCCTTTTTTCATACAGCAAATCACTGTGATAAGTAAACTGAACTATCAAGAACATGCTTCCAATGTTGTAAAGTGCAAATTACTAATAGTGGTCTTACCACAGAACTAATGTGTTAAAATAGTCACTTGGCAGTAGTTGAGACTATCACATACTAACAATATTGACCAATGATCAGTGCAAAGGTTTTGTTGGTCAATCTAAGGAGTAAATATGCATTTATAAAGAAATGCAAGCCTGACCTAGGGAGATAACATGTGTAAAAATGGGTGGTTTGTCCATAACAGAAAACACACGTTTTCTAATAAAACAGATAACAGGATAAAGGCTAACAAATGCCTAAAGAATAAAGCAAGGACAGTAACACCTTTTTCTTTGCTATGTCCTCTTAGATGGACTAAGTCTTAACACAGATGACAACACTGGTGGCTGAATGTTACCAACTTGCTGTTGTTGTACTTTTCTCTTTACCATACCTGCTGACCATTAATCCACCAACAAGACTACTGACATATATCTGTTCCCCTTTATTAGGTGCGAGTATAACTATGGCATGATCATTATCTGGACAGCCATTAGAGGGGTTTTAACTTTAAGCCCTGCTGTTCTCTGTGACTGCCCATGAGTTCCTAAAGGTTGGGTGTACAATAGGGCAATGAGAGTGTTTATCACTTACTCTTACAAGTGAAGTTACACCCTAGAAATTGATAAGTAATATACTATATACATAGAATGAAAGAAGAAATAGGTGGGCTGTGGGAAGATCATGAATGTAGGAGGCTATTTTGTAGATACTAGATAGAATGATAGCTGATATTTAAGCAGATATATAGAAAAGTTTTTATGATGGAAAAGGGGAAAGTAAGAGTGTAGTCAATTAGTTAAGAGTATAAAAGGTGGTTTAAAGGTAAGTTAGGGTGCAGCAAAAGAGAGAGAGAGAGAATTTAGAGAAATAAGGATAAAATAAATGATTTGATGTATAACCATTGGTGGGTGATTAAAGGAAAAAGGAAGAGATGACATCTTTGTTAGGTAAAATTATGAAATATAAGGAAGGAAGAATGGAAAGCATGAGAAATGAAGACGAAGAAATAGATGAGTGTCAGGAAGACATTTTAGAAGTAGAGCGAGGTATGTAAAAATATTGTAAGAAGGAGAAAAGGGAATAACAGGAGCAGTTGACAGATGGCAAAATAATTAAAGAGAAAAATAAATAACCAGTGAAGGAGATAAAATACAACAGCTAAAATGATATTAAATTCACTTAAAGAAAGTTGCTATCTAGGCCTGAATGGCTTAAGTGTTATTTTTATAAGAAATTAGAAAAAGATTTCTGAATGCATTAAATGATTGGTAAAGGCAGAGGGTGGAAATGTAAATGTATGTGAGGGTGTTATAACATTTAGTTTTGAGAAAGGTGAAACAGAGAGACAGAGAGAGAGAGAGGACATTAAGAACAAGAGACCTACAACATTATGAAATATGTATTGACATTTTTTTATGAAAATTATACAAGTGAGGTTATGTAACGTGATGAGACAAATGCACATAATGGAACAGGTGGGACTAAAGAAAAAACAAGTTTAAGATATGTTAGTGCAACTGTTCAAAAAGCAACTTAGAGAATACCTTAAAAAACACTGGTTATGCCCATGTAGTAATCCAGACTAATAATATCCTTCACTATGTCTAAACTCTACCTATCTAACCATTTGCAATTTAATCCAACTCTTTCATTAGCCTCAGAGAGTAGATCCAGTTAAGCTAACTAAAGACTTTAACAACTTACTCTTATATAGGATCTACTACAGAGTATGAACTGGTATAGTAAGTATTTTTACTGTATGAACATGTTTTCACCTATATATACATATAAAGAACTTCTTTCCCTTTCTTATTATATGCTACTTTAAAGTTGCTATGCTACTATATAATCAACTGGATTCTACACTGTAAAATACTATGTACCTGAAGCTGCTATTATTTTTATTGTGTTTCATTTCTCTTTCTTATTATATGCTACTTTAAAAATTGATATGCTGCTATATAACAATTGTATTCTTCACCTTAAATTAGTACTGTACCTGAAGTTGCTAATATTTTTTGTTGATGTGTACCTGAAGTTGCTAATATTTTTTTGTTTATGTGGAGCTTATCTCCCCGAGCCTCTACTGAAAATGGACATATATCCAGTTAGACTAGCCCGGTCAACAAATGTAAAATAAATAAATAAAACTGTTGATAATAAATGAAGTGTTGGATTCCATGATGAGAGAAGGAGGGATTGGAAGGGATGGAAAGTAGCAGCGTGTAATGCACAGAAAACATCTGTCAGTGTAAAACATGAAACAACATGAGAAATATTAAGGAATTCTAATTTGAGTAACAAAGTAATAGAAGTTTTAAAAATAGTATACAGACATACAATGAATAAGGTGACTGTAAATGGATGGACAGGAAAAAAAATGAAAATGCAGAAAGGGGTGAAGCAAGTTTGTCCTTTAACTGTAGTATTATTTATGTGCAGCAGGAAAGCAAGTGAAGCAAATTGGGAAATAATGGAATGTTTTTATTATTTATTTTTATTTAACAGTTATTTACTGGGAAAGTCTGACTTGGAACAAAGTCAATTTTCTGTGGAGGCCTGGGGAGAAATGCTCCAGAAGCACGAATGAATGAAGGAACCCCAGTTTATAGTATATTATCACGAAGAATAGAGGATGGATGAAGGAAAGTATTTAGATAATGGAATATATGTTAAGGGAGGTTGGATTAAGGTTAAGTAAAGAGAAAAGCAAAAGTTTTGGATGTATGAACAAAATTGAGGGATATAATTCACTAAGCAGAAAATAAGTATGGTAGGTGTGAGGTTTATGTGCCAGGAAGTGTGAACAAATCAGTGGGACATGATTCTAGTGGATGTTAGAAGAGGCACTGTGGCACTGAAAGCTTTTTACAGTTAAAAAAGTCATGTATGATTCATATGTACATGTTAGGGATTTTGAGTTATGTGGATGGAGTGTATGCCTTCCCACCTGTAATGAAAAAAGTTACTTGCAATAATAATTTGGGTTATATTGGGTTCAAAGCTGGACCCAAGTAAGTGAGGTGGTGTTATTTTGTAACAGAAAAAAATGAGGGTTGGAGCTTAATCAACCAAATGTTTATTTCTCTTTTTGGCATCTTTAAATTCCCATTAGATGCACATGAAGATAGGACAAGGGAAAAAAGATATATTGGCAAATTTTGTGTAATAGGTATATGACACAGTGGGTAAATATGTATATAGGAAAATGAAACAAGGTAACCAATTGAATGAATATGTAAGTAAATGAGGTTAGTATACTAAAAATAGGGATTCAAAGAATCAAAAGAAAATATTAATATGAAGTACTAATGGAGAAATGCAGACAACACTCAACCCATTCCCCCTTCCCTGTCTAAGATCAGGTACCTGAGTTACTGAAATGCAGGAGCCAGTCAGGTCCCATCTCTGCATCCTGCCACCCACCCTCCTGCCTCATATTTTAGCATAAGAAAAGGCACTCCTTCTTTAACTGGTACACCACACCAGCTACATAGCCAGATACATGCCCCCTCCGCCCTGTCTTGCTCTTAAACAGAACAGAAAAAAAAGTCTGCAATCAGGTACCTAAGGCTCCTGAAATGTAGGATCCAATCAGGTTCCTTCTCTGCAACCTGCACCTGAACTTCCCTCTTCTCGTTTTAGTGAAAAAAGAAAGAAATCTTTTTTTTTCTTTTAAACTGTAACAAACTACTTACTACAAATGTGGCAAAAGCAATGGTGGTTGGTGACTTCAAATCAAAGGGGAGCTGCAGGAGACAGCTGAATGGGTGGGGCCAATGGGAAGAGGTGTGGCCAACTAGAAAGGGGAAGAGCTATGTTCAAAACCACAAAAACTGGGACTTTAATTAAATACACTGTCCTGGGTGCCAAACTATCATTATGAGAGTCCAATCAAGACAAAATGAAGTAGAGAAGAAAAAAAATATTTCAATGCATTGGCTACATGACAGCTTATTTAATATTTAGCTGGAAACAAAAAGGTTGTGAGGCATGAAAAAATGAATTACTTTTTAAATACATTACTGGAATGCCAGTCGAAATCAAGTATAAAAAAACAAGCAGCACTCAACTCAAACCACTTCTCCTTGCACTGCAGTTCTAATTATAATTTATATTCAGCTTTATAAAAGTACCAAGTAACATGCTGAAAGTAGCAATCTCTGTGATACCGATTACCCCCACTTGTAAAAATGTTTCTTATCCAAAAAAGATCTCCTGCCTAACAACATCTACTTGTTTCATGGGAAAAACATGATCAAAGTAAAAAATTAACATCAAACAAGAAACAAGCTCAAGATAAATTGCTTAAAGCATTACTGCACAGGTTATGGACCATACATGATAGATTGGCATTCTGTTTAGTTTATGGGTAAAGCCTGCAAAGATGACTGCAAGTCTCTAACAAATGTAATGAGCTTCTGAAAACACTGTAATACTGTCTTTCATTATAAATACTGTCATATGCATTTCATTACCTAAGGCTTATACACTATCTAGTTATATAAATATTCTCTGCATGGCAACAACAAAAAGGCTTTCAATGTTGATAATTCTTTAACTGTATGCTTATTAAAGCTTACTTGCATCTTACAATCTCAGACAAGCTTAGCTCATGGTCATTAAACCATTGCTACTTAAACACAGAGCAACAGGCACTGCAACAACATGCATTTTCTGAATAAAAAGCATAAATCAACAGTATAAAAATATGACAGAAAACCTGAACATTCTGTAAAATCAAGGACAGATGAAAAGCCACTGTACTACTTGTGTCTACCTTGGATGGGGCTACTTTGCACACTTACACTGCATAATTGATTCTTGCCTTGCTTGAAAACATCCAGAGTCACTACATGGGGGAGTGAGGTACAACAAGTATGTCACAATTTGAAATGTCTCTGACTGATGGTGATGGCACTGACACATTTGTCATACCTCTCAAACTCGGAGCAATAAATCTGGAAAAAGTCATAAATAGAAGTGGGACAAAGGCCCAAAAATAAGGACAATTTTTAAATATTGCTCTTATAAACTTAGAAAGATAATAGAATAGTAGGTCTTGCATTAGTATGAATTTTCTGAAGGGTATGAAATATGAAACTCAAATGTCTGTCATTATTTTCTAACTTCAGTCTTTAATGATTTGCCACTAATTTGCCAGAAAACCACAATTTTATAAAAAATGGACCAAAAATGTGATGCAAAAATATAAAATAGCCACACAATACAGCTGGGAACCTGTCAAAGAAGGGACGCTTTTTTATTATTAGTACTGTTAAGTTGAGCACCTGCAAAATAAAATAATCTACATGCATCTGTAACTCTGATCATTCCAATTATTTATTAATTGTAAACCCTCCAAGTTTCTTCCAAAATTGTCATTTTCAGGAGGGATTATTAGGGGGAGAGCAACATTTTGAGCCAAAATCGGGGACAGTTGAGAGGTTTGGAAATACCTAATTCTATAAAGCAATTTATTTGCACGCACACCTCAACCTCTTAATGCAGGAAATCTACTAAAACTTGCTCTTGTATAAACTTAGACAGTTTATAGAATAACAGGTTTTGCTTTAGCATGCATTTTTCTGAAGGATGTGAAGTCTGAAACTCAATGTCTGTCATTATTAAGTGACTTCATTTCTAAACCACAACTTTTATAAGGAACAAACTAAAAATAAGAAGCAAAAATCTATTCATTCTGCGAAAATCTGGACAGGTGAGAGGTATAGTTCAGCCGGGACAATTATGTGGTAGAAATCCTACATGGCAGAATTAGCTCCTTGGCTTCATCACATTCAGTAGCATTCAGACTCAAGCAGTGAAATATTTCAGTAACAAAAAAATGTGTGCTTGTAGACAGTTGATTTAACTGGTTCCTAATCGAACACATCTAAACAAGAACTGGGAGAGATGTACCTGAGCTGATCAGATAATCAATAAACACCTTACTGATTGTATTAAGTTATATTCCTTGTATAATACAGTACAGTTTTTAGAGGGTGTTTTAAATTTATTGTTTTGAACATTTTCCAGTAAACAATCAAACAAAATGCATGCACCAATAATGACAAAATTGCCCAAATTCAGAACATTTCCATCATAAAAGTCTTCTCAAACTTCTACAATCCACTAGTATCTGTAAATATGCACAATTTCTTCAGAAGTAAAAGTCATCTAAATAATTCCACATTAAAGAGATCTGTAACCAATGACAAGGTTGCTGCTAGCAAACAATTTTATATTTCATTGTTTTATCTTCAGATAAAGTGCCTGTTTCCCTTGAGGAATAAACTGCCTATGTTACATTAAAAAATGATAAGCCAGTAATATTGCAATAGGAATGGATGGCAAATGGATAACAGGTTCATAGTTACTAGGTATCTCTGCCAAAAAGGAATTTCTCAGGACTGCCGTATCCACCCCCTTTAAAAGTACAACACAGTACAGTATCAGCAATGCATCTAAATACTGTGGGAGTAGAACCCATAGCCTTCTGCATCAAAAGCAAATATTCAACCTGTTATGCTATTAACAATGCAAACAGACTCAGCATAAGCAGCACTAAACTTCTCTTCCCCTGAAGCTCTCAGCTCCTTGTAAAATCCACTTGACACTCAACTGTATTTCTTAACTTTGCAGCACAAGAAATCTGGAAAAAGCCAAAATTTATTGGTGGGGGAACAAAGCCCAAAAAACAAAGACACATTTTAAACCTTGCTTGTATAATCTTGGAAAGTTGCTAAAATAAAATGTTGTGTTACCACCATGCATTTCACTGCCAAGTCTTGAATCCAGGACCCTGTGCACTACAGTCAGAGTAACATACCACTATGCGAAATCAGCTGCTTCTTGAAAGACAGGAAGACAAACTTAAATTGCTATAATTTAGTGAATTCAGTTCTCACCATAGCTCTCAACCTTTTAGCACAAAACACCTGGACAAAACCAATAATGGGGGAATACAGCCCCCAAACATATTCAATGAATTCAGTTCTCACCATAGCTCTCAACCTCTTAGCAAAAAAACCTGGACAAAGCCAATAATGGGGGAATACAGCCCTCAAAACAGGGATACAGTTCAAATATTGATCTTACAAACTTAGAAAATTGCTAGAATAAAAGGTTTTGTGTTACCATGTATTTTGAATACGAAGTCTGAAATTCAAATGCCTGTCATTATTTAGTGAATTCATTCCTTCACTGATTACAAAAATCCAGACAACCACAGATTTTATGAGGAGTAGAACAGAACAAAAATCTGAACAGTTTTCACAAGTGGTGGTGGTGGTTAGGGAATTCAGGTTCTTGCTACCTGTACATATTTTACACACACACACACACACACACACACACACACACACACACACACACACACACACACACACACACACACACGCACACACACACACACACACACACACACACACACACACTATATTCCCTTGCAGCTTCATTCTGAACACACCAGTACCTGTATATTCCCTTCCAGCTTTGTTTTGGACCCAATTCCCTTGCAGCAAGAATGCCAAATAAAATTCCCTTCCAGCTTTGTTGTGAACCCAGTTCCCTTGCAGCGAGGGTGCCAAATACAAATTCCCTTCCAGTTTTGTTCTGAACCCAGTTCCCCTTTCTGGGAACCAATCAGTAGATATCCATCCACATATGTGACTGCAGACGTTGCAGTCCGATCCCCTTCCAGTCTATGCAGTTACAAACCACATAGACTTCTGGGCATCTTTACACTGATGCCTTCTCTTTGTAATCCAGACTGGTTAAACAACAGTCTGGATAGGAACTCACTTCTGGGCATCTGTACACTGATGCCTTCTCTTCGTAATCTGGACTGGTTAAAAAGCAGTCCAGATCAGAGTTTTCCAAGCAGGAATGCACAGTTCCGGGACTCATAGCTAATGATTTTACAATTCTGTTTTCTTTCATTTTACAGCTGGGCGGGCTGCAGTCCTGCAGTCCAATAGCATGAGATGCCCCTGAGCAAACGTAACCACAGTTTATATACCATGAAGAGCATTATCATGTTCAGTTTTTACTTAAGAATGATATTTTTTTAACTTTTAAACTGTAGCAGACTGCTTGCTACAATGTAGCCAGCAGATTACACAGGGAGCACAATGGTGCTTAGGTGTGATTGCAAATGCAATACTGGCTTTTAGGTTCACAGGTGAGTACTAGGCTAGCTGCCCTTGAGGGTCATTTTAAGCGTAGCCTATGTCCCTTAAAGGTGAGAATTAAACCATGCATCTTGTCTCTGTGAGGTAAACACTTTAACCATTACACTAACCCTCAGTCCCCCATTACTGAATATTAGGCTAACTGCCCTAAAGGGTAAGTTTAAGCTTGATGAATAACTTGAGGTTAAAACTGAACCCTGTACCTTGTGTCTATGCAGCAAATACCTTAACCATTATGCTAAACTCACCCCCTAAAATAGTACTATTCTTATTTTTTAACCAACTAGGCCCACTGGACAGACAGTCCTTTTACAGTGGTGACCCGGGAGCAATGTCTGGTTAAGTGACTTGCTCAATGTTACACAGAAAGCAAATGAGAGCTGACAGAACAAATCATGCACCATAGGAACTACAGCTCACAACCTTAACCTCTGTGCCATATGGCAAAAGCTGTTATTCATTACAGAATGATTGGCATTGACCTATCACACCCCGTGACACTTTGCACCCAGAGCAGTTGCCCCTCTTGCCCCGCCCTAGCTGCACTGCTGCTAGGTCCATCTAGTAGAGAGAAAAGAGAGGCTTCTCAAAGAGAGGCTGGAAAGGTTGAAGAAAATAGAAAAACATAAATGATTTCTGTCAAGATTAATGCTGGGCAAATTGTAAAGAAAGAAACAAGATATAAGCAGAAAAATGAAAGGTTGTAAAATTTGCATCATAGAAGAAACAGTGGAACATTCTTTAATAGAGTGTAGGAAAATGAAAGCATTTTGGAATTTTTTTCAAGAAGAGTAGACATATTATAGTTTTCTGGAATAAAAAGATGTTAAAATATGCAATGAAAAAATGGATGATGGAACAATGTGGAATGCATGGTAATGTAGGGGAAGAATTATTTTATAACAAACTATGGAACTGCACAGTTGTGTTAAGAACAATGCTATGGTTGTGGAGAAAAGGATGGAGATGGTGAACTGCAATAAAAAGAGAAATATCCTTGATTTGTTGGATATTAACAAGAAAGAAAAATAGGTTATGTTAAAAAATAAAAAACAAATAAATCTGAGCAATATGAAACTAGGACATGAAAATACTGGCTTAAAATTTGATATAAATAAAGCTCTCATACTCTTTTCAATGAGTGTCATGGGATCTTTTACATCCAACTGGGCCACCACCAGCTCAGGCAGATACCACCTTAGTTTAGCATCTCATCTGCATTGTTGAAAACTCTTTGGGTGCTTTTAAGAACTTCATTGCAGACACTATGCAAATAATTTTGTATTTATTAAATATGCCCATATGTATGATTTTGCATTTATTTAAACAAAGATATTCTTTATTCTTGTTATAACTTTTGTTTAATGAATAAAGGTAATAGTGAACATCCTCTATGGTTATTATGTCAACACTCTCTGTATTTAACATACTCTACACACTTAACCTTAACATTGTTCCACTTTGGAATATTTGAAGTAAAATATTGAAATATATTGAAGGTAATGTATGTACTTCTTTTATTAAATAATCAACTCTCCAGTGTCTTAGGCACAATTTTCAACCCTGTCAGTCTGTCTAAAACAGCTTTTCTGTTAATTTCATTATAGTTGGGTTGTTAGCTGGGGATATTACTAGTGACAGTTCCATTATAATCTGAAAACAAAGATAAGGAAAAGTGCTTCATTTCTTGACCTGTTTTTATGTTAATTTTAACAGTCTCCATCTGCTTTAGCTAAGGGCTTTAATGCTATATTAGAGAATGGGCAAATTGTACATCAGTACCCTGATTGGAGAACACATGTTCTCCAGCAGGGTATTAATGTATAAGTAATGCCCGATGAAAAATGAGTTTGCCACTTCATGGCAGTATATCAAGCTGCCATGGAGCTCGGACTGCTAAAAAACTAACTGCCAGAATTACTTTTAGACTCAGTAAGCAGTGCTTTTGCTGTTTAGTGAGTGTGCATGTGTGTGTGTGTGTGTGTGTGTGTGTGTGTGTGTGTGTGTGTGTGTGTGTGTGTGTGTATGTGTGTGTTTATTTTTCTGTCTGTGTGTGAGTGAATGCCTGTATGAAAGCAGAGGAGACTGTGTGGGTAAGAGAGATCAAGAGCCTGGTCTTGTGTGAGTGAACACGTGTATGAAAGCAGAAGTGACTGTGTCTGTGAGTGTGTGAGTGTGTGTGTGTGTGTGTGTGTATGTGTGTGTGTGTGTGTGTGCGTGTGTGTGTGTGAGAGAGATCTAGAGACACTGAGGGCGATCTTGTGTGAGTGAATGCATGTATGAAAGCAGAAGTGACAGCGAGTGTGTGAGAGAGAGAGAGAGAAAGAGATCAAGAGACACAGCACAATCTTGTGTAAGTGAATGCATGTATGAAAGCAGAAGTGACTGTATGTGAGAGAGAGAAAGAGATCGAGAGACTGAGAATGATCGTGTGGGAGTGAATGCGTGTATGAAAACAGAAGTGATTGTGTGTGTGAGAGAGATCGAGTGAGAGTGAATGGGATCTTGTCTGAGTGAATGCATATATGAAAGGAGAACTGTATGAGAAAGAGAAAGAATGGAGTCCCTGTAAAATTATTGGGTTTTACTTATTTATTTAATTATTTTTTAAGTGCTGTATTATTTTTTATACATTTTTCATGTAAAATGTTTCCTCCTACACCATAGGCGGAGGAACTATTTTATATGAAATATATATATATATATATATATATATATATATATATATATATATATATATATATATATATATATAAAAAATAATACAGCACTTAAAAAAATAAGTTAGTAAAGCACAACAATTTTACAGAGAGCCCACTCTTGAACTGCAATAATGCCATCCAGGGTGTGTGTTAATGTGTAATTAACACCCTTCCAAGGGTGTAGAGGTCCTCCACTCATAATACCCCTGGGCAGAGATTAATTACACATTAACACACACCCTGTCGGGCATTATTGCTTACTTAGTAAATGCAGTAAATACTTGCAATGCATGCTATCATTCAATTGAACCAATTGATGGTATTAAATCCTAGCTTCTTTCTTATGTGGTGATTGTATATCAGGCTAGTTCCAGACTTAAGGTGGCTTTAAGACAGTTCTATGCCAGCCAGCTCTAGAGCTAAGTGAATAAAATTTTTCCTTCCTAGTCACCCTGTACTAGTTGTGATATTAAACACAGTATACCTGTTGTCATCTGACCTTTATGCTAATTTGAAAACATGATTCCCTGTCCTTGTTTATTGGTTGTTATCACTGTATACAACATTGTCTTATGAAATATTAAATAATCAAAAGAGAAAATCAAAACAGAGCAATCGTTTTAGAGTGAATATAAAATTATCAAAAACTGCACAAGTGAAAAGTAATGTTTTTGCAGTGGGGTAAGCCCCTTGCATCCCCGGGTCTATATTAGTTCGTCAAAAGACACCTCCATTGAACTGTCAAAATTCACTTCCATAATTTGCAGAATTTTTCCCAGTGCAGTGGAGCAATTGTCCCATTGCACAACAGAACACACAATGCACTAAATTAAACCCTTCCCCCAACTATATATACTAACTCCGAGATCGCACTACAGTGGGGAAAGTGGTCCAATTACTTCCTCACCCTGGGAAAAATTCCATGATTCATGGAAGTGAATTTCAACAGTTTCATGTCAATGGAGAGGTGTTCGATGGAGATGTCTTTTGATGAACTAATATAGACCTGCAGCCCCCACACCCCCTGCAAATTTAATATACTAATTCCAAGATTGCTTATCAGTGGGGCAAGGTCAAATTCCTTTACTCCTCTGCATCATGATTCACTCATATGACTGTTCGATCTTCTATATTGCAACTATATATATATATATATATATGTTTACACACACACACACACACACACACACACACACACACACACACACACACACACACACACACACACACACACACATATACACATACACACACATATACACACACACACTATATATAGGAGTAAATATGCATTTATAAAGACATGCAAGCCTGACCTAGGGAGATAACATTTGCAAAAATGGGTGGTTTGTCCATAACAGAAAACACACGTTTTCTAACAAAACAGATAACAGGATAAAGGCTAACAAATGCCTAAAGAATAAAGCAAGGACAGTAACATCTTTTTCTTTGCTATGTCCTCTTAGATGGACTAAGTCTTAACACAGATGACAACACTGGTGGCTGAATGTTACCAACTTGCTGTTGTTGTACTTTTCTCTTTACCATACCTGCTGGCCATTAATCCACCAACAAGACTACTGACATTAATCTGTTCCCCTTTATTAGGTGCAAGTATAACTATGGCATGGTCATTATCTGGACAGCCATTAGAGGGGTTTTAACTTTAAGCCCTGCTGTTCTCTATGACTGCCCATGAGTTCCTAAAGGTTGGGTGTACAATAGGGCAATGAGAGTGTTTATCACTTACTCTTACAAGTGAAGTTACACCCTAGAAATTGATAAGTAATATACTATATACACTTAGAATGAAAGAAGAAATAGGTGGGCTGTGGGAAGATCATGAATGTAGGAGGCTATTTTGTAGATACTAGATAGAATGATAGCTGATATTTAAGCAGATATATAGAAAAGTTTTTGTGATGGAAAAGGGGAAAGTAAGAGTGTAGTCAATTAGTTAAGAATATAAAAGGTGGTTTAAAGGTAAGTTAGGGTGCAGCAAAAGAGAGAGAGAGAGAATTTAGAGAAATAAGGATAAAATAAATGATTTGATGTATAACCATTGGTGGGTGATTAAAGGAAAAAGGAAGAGATGACATCTTTGTTAGGTAAAATTATGAAATATAAGGAAGGAAGAATGGAAAGCATGAGAAATGAAGAGGAAGAAATAGATGAGTGTCAGGAAGACATTTTAGAAGTAGAGCGAGGTATGTAAAAATATTGTAAGAAGGAGAAAAGGGAATAACAGGAGCAGTTGACAGATGGCAAAATAATTAAAGAGAAAAATAAATAACCAGTGAAGGAGATAAAATACAACAGCTAAAATGATATTAAATTCACTTAAAGAAAGTTGCTATCTAGGCCTGAATGGCTTAAGTGTTATTTTTATAAGAAATTAGAAAAAGATTTCTGAATGCATTAAATGAATGGTAAAGGCAGAGGGTGGAAAATGGAGATGTATGTGAGGGTGTTATAACATTTAGTTTTGAGAAAGGTGAAACAGAGAGACAGAGAGAGAGGACATTAAGAACAAGAGACCTACAACATTATGGAGAGCAGGTATAATATGTAGTGTTGTGATTAATGAGACATTCTATTCTGAACGTATCACACTACCTGTTCGCGTTATTCTCCCCTTTACTGATTTGCAGGTATTTGCTACAGAATGTTCAACCTTTCTTCTATTTAAAAAGACATCATAATACCTTGCACAACCTAGGCAGCAATGGAAAATCTGCTGTAGGTCCTGCATTTTTCTTGGTGTAGTGGATACTTAGACATCTCTGTACAATTAATCCAAGTCCGTTGAAATAGAAAACTTAAAGTGTCAGCTTCAGTCTTGTGGGATACGTTTGATGAGGAAAAGCAATACATCAAGTTAAAACAGTATCCACTGGTATAGAGAGGTAAAGCCCCAACTATAGCCCATACAAGCTAAGTTCGACTAGTTAATTGGATACCTGTCAGAGCTGGTGGGAGTGGTAAATGAATGATAAAAGGAAGCCACTTCTTCCAGAGGAAAAATGTGGGGATATGTTGGCTGCACATGTGTGATTCACAGGCACTGGCTGAGATCCATTGCTGTACCAGTAACCAGGTACTACAGTACAGAGGGGTGGACATTTGAGGGATGTGTTACCATATCCATGGAAGTGTTTCCTTCACAGTGCCATTGTATTCAAGCTATTGTAGCATCAGCCTATAAAATAAGTGGTGGGGTAGAATTAAGACAAAAGCCTACATCACCCTATATTTGATGTTTCCTCACCTGTCCCTGTCTTATGCAGAGAGCATGCAGACTTTGATTCCTTAAAACATGGACACAAGGAATCGGTGAAATAAAAGATCCTTCTGTGTTGGGCTAGCCTGGAAGGCAAGCACTGTTGGTGTGGGTAACACTCTGGTGGGGGTTGTCATGTGGGGAACTTCTAATAGCAGGCATATCAAGGTCCTGGCCTTGAGGAATACTGAAGTCAGGAGCAACTGTGAGGTTAACAAGCAAAAATAAAATAAAATAAAAAAATAAAGCTTGTTAACGGATTAACAATTTTGATTTAACTTATAGCAAACATTTTTATCAATGCAGTTTATGCTATAGCAAAACTTTTTGTCAGATGTTACCGTTTATTCATTTAGTAAATTCTTGCTCTTCATGACCTCAAATAATTTAGCACACTATGTCTGACTTTCTGCCACCATTTCTTTAAGTTACATAAATTCATATTCATAACTTTAGGGGACACCATCTGTCCATCTTAGTTTTTACCATCCCCCTCCTTTTGCTTACAGTCATTTCCAGTGTCAATGCATTCCGCAGTGAATAAATGAGTCAAAGGCAGATTATCTTAAATAAATATAAATTCTATATTCTGCATTACATCGTATTGAATTGATTAGGTTCTGCAGTGTCTCATTTCAAGTTTCCATATAACTAAAACTGGCATTAAGCATTATGCTGACATCATCATCATCAACCCCCATTTTCCCATTTTCTACATGGGGTTGGGATGTCATGTCAACTGTCACCATCTCTCTCGATTCAATGCTACCACCAAACCTTCTTCAGTACTCATGTCTGATTGCCAGAGGTCTTCTGTCACACAATCCAGAGATCTCTTTCCTGAATGCCTCTTTTCCTTTTGTCCTCTTCCTGAGTGTCCAAAATTGTTTTCATTAGATTGTGTTGTGCTTTCCTGCACATATGCCAGCACCACCATAATCTGTTCTCTTTAACCGTCTCTGCAATTGGGACTACTTGTGCTTATGCTCTGATGTTCTCATTTCTTCCTTTGTCCTACAGTGTGCATCCTACTACTCATTTCAGGCACTTCATCTCCATCACCTCTAGAGTCCTCAAGTTCTCTGCCTTTACTGTCCAAGTTTCTGCACCATAGTACTGGTCACACCACTGTTTTATACCCCTTACTTTTCAGCTTCTTCAGCATTCTTCTATCATTCACTATCTATGACATTCTGCTTTCCTTCAGACTCTAGCTTTGACCTCCTCATTCAGAGTTTCCTTCTCCTCAGCCCGCTCCCAAGATACTTGAAGCTGTTAACCTGTTCCACTATCTTCCCTTCAATCTCAGTTTACAGCCTCTTCTGATTTCCCCATTTGTTGCCATTACAGATGTCTTATTTGTACTCAGTTTCATCCCATGTGCTTTCAATTTTGCAATCCATTCCCTTATCATTTGCTAAATATCCCATCTTACTTTCAACTACCCTGTATATTCATTTATCAGTCACCTCCTCCAGAACTTTCATGCAGTGTGACAGGAGTCTGATACCTTCTATACTCCCCACAGCTGGGAAGGTTACCTTTGGTCTTGTACACTGGCATTAGAATGCTTGTTCTCCAGTCATCTGAGATTCTCTTTCACTCTATACTGTAAAAAAGTACCCTCTGGAGCCATTGACCATTTCAGTCTAATGTGTAGGATATTGATATAAATATAAAAACGTAAAATAATTATGGGAAAATTATAATCTGTGGTGCAACACAACACACCATCAGAAGGCAGCTTACATTTTATTTTCCTAATTGCTAAAACTTGAGGCCTTTGTCTCTTAAGGCCATTTCTGTTAGTAATATCATTGGAGTGCTTGTCATGACAGTTTTCAAAGTCTTATTTAATCCTAAGGTCACTTGCCTTCTTCTGCTATTTCTAGGTTCATTATCTATCAAAAGTTAACTTGAGCAACTTCTTGAATGGATGCCCTTCATTATAACAGTGATGAGTGCCTGTGCCCTTTACAAAATGTTAAGCAGTATTATCCATGCAGTTCAATATAAAATAAATTCTTGCACAACATTCTGTTTATAGTATAATTATCTGACTTGCTTATTAATGTTCTTGAAGAAACTTATACTGGAGTGATTCTGCGCAAACATGCAATTAATGTTGCCTTACATTCTAATAATACATTTTTTCATGGATGAGTAATCATTTTAAGAATTTTTCCTTCAAAAGTGCAATAACACTGCTTGGACTGTGGTGTCGTGCCCCAAAACACACCTGGGTGGGCATTATTTACATAGTAATACACACCCTGTTGGGCATTATTACTTATTTATTACTACCTGAGGAAACAAGCAGTAAAGGATATTTAATGATCTAGACCAGACTTCAAAGGGCAAAATATCTTGGAGCATGGAAAATAAAAGAATATTAACAGGATGCTATAGATTTGGTTTAAAAAGCAACAATTATTGAACACATGATTTTAATACATCAGGATTAAAACAGGGAAAATGTATGTTGCAAAATGGATGTCATAAACAGAAAAGATTTGTGGACGTCATGTCCTGACCTTTATGACATGATGTCAAATAGATGTTTCTAAAGTTAGCATAGGTAAATAAAGTGTATTTATTCTCAGTGAGAAAGGGGAAATGTGTGAGATAAACTACTGCACAATAATTTCTGGTAGTGAAATAAGATTCAAAGATTATTTCAGTACACTTAATTGTTGAAAAAGCTGTATATGTGAAAGGAATTAATGGCTCACTATGGTATGAAAAAAAAAAACAGTCTACTTCCAGCTTGGGGAATAAGACTTTTTAAAAAGGCTCTTAGTTGTTATATTTTATTATTCAAATCTTATGTTTCATGTGTATGATATTAATAAAATAGTACAAAACAGTTACTAGGGGATTAATAATGATAATATTAATAACAATAATAATAATAAAAGATATATACATATACTCACATGGAGTGAATGCTACCATTCAAGCACACTAGACAGTAGGTGTGTTTCTAACCTAGTGTTCATTTTTTCCTGGACTTCATGTCTATATTACTGAGAAGATAGAATGATCAGATTGTTATCTGAAGTAGCTTAGAATCAAATCTATTATACCCACTTTCATAAGTAAATAAAAGCTTGATTCATTGAATGAATCAAGGGAAGAACTGTTGAGCATAATATTGAAATATCAAAAAATTAATGTCAAAATGGATTTTCTCTAGTAAATTATTTCCAGTGTTACAGATGACAAAATGGATTTCTGCATTTCAGCTCAGAAACATGTTTGTATTCTGAAAGTCAAGGGTACAGAAACTGTATGTTGAAAGCTAAATAAAACTTGTAGTACTGCTTTATTATGAAACAAATGAATATTATAGTTTGGTCCTGTTTTGTTTCATGTTCGATAATGGATACAGCCTTGTTTGTGGACTACACAGATGAAGTCATAAAAACCAAGACAGTAATGAGAATATATTGAAATGTAACAAGTACCAGTTGTCTGTAGATGATGATTTCATATATCTACTGTCAGTTAAGGTTATGAATTCTGTTAGTTAAGGTTATGAATTATGATTAGAAGGAATTTTCCAGAACTATTCTAACTGTGTTTCATGTAAATAAAAGCTTGTAGCTGTCTGTCATGATAGGTTTAAATTTTGTGAAATCATGTTAGATTTCACTTTATGCTGCCAGTCTTTTCTGGGTAATAAATGTCTTGCCTTAAACAGTTTTTTTGTCTCAATGCCTTTACTAAAGACAGTAATAAGGACCCTTTTAACAGTGCTGCTTTACTGTTGATTGGGTTAGCAGCATATACTTGCATACAGTATCACCAGGGCTGTCGTTACCTTTGATATATTGTAGAGTAACGGTGTAATACTGTGACCAAGTGTGTATGAGAGATGACAATCAACCACAGGAAGGTGTAAACCAATCTATTTCAACATGCATTTTTGACAACTGATTGCTTTAAATTATTTCACGATTTCTGTAATCTAATATGAATATAAAATATTGAAAAAAACAATATAAATGGAAGTGTTTACATTGCCAAACACTGATAAATGTTTTTTTTTTTCCCTTTACCTTAATAAAAGGAGCTTTGAACATCTGCAAAACATTTCTGACATAAGCAATGTTTACTTTTGTAAAAGCTATGTCTTTGTAAGTTGATGGTACTGAGGTTAACTGGATTACTACCTAACATAACTCTCAGTTCTCCCTACCTTTTAGGGATGTCCACATTTTGACCCAAAATTTTGCTCCATTCCTTTTCAAACTGGAATTTGAGAAGTTTTAAAAGTTAGCAGTACTGATATTTAAAAAAAATCCCATATTTGTTTTCACTAGTTATTTTTTACTTTGTTCCTGCTTCTAGAATTGAAAGGCAGAGAGCTATACCATCCAGTATAAGCACAGTATCCTTGAATTGCTCAGAATATGTTAAGGTCAAGCATAGTTTGTGAAGGATATTTTGGAGCAATAGTTCAATGCTGCATTTTTTTTCCTTGATGGCTATATGAGAAGTTCTATAACTGTGGCAAAGTCAGGAACAACATGATACAATACTTGTCCATGCCTAGAAAACTGTGTTAACTTTATTTGGGTCTGAATAGATGATGTCTGCAAAGAAAACAGATTCAAATAGTGCAGGCTTAGACTCACAGAATTTATATTTGTTTCTGTTAAGTACGAGTCCACAACCTCTGAGTCACTGTGCATCTGCAGCCTCTAAAGTACTGAAAGGCAGATGAAAACATAATGATCCTGATGAGCCTTGCCTTGTACTATAATGTCATTATGGAACTAACTGAAACAATTTATGTCTTGACAAGCTTGTTATAGAGCATTTTGGAAGTCTTCATTTGCAGTATTAATAACAGAGCTGTTTATTTATTTATGTATTTATGTACATACGTTTACCTCAGTACTACACTGATCACAATAGATAATTTGCAGGCGCAGCACTGGTGAAGAAATTCACAAAAATAAATAAATAAATGGAACAGAACGAATTCACAAACATGGAGTAGTCACTGGCACTTGACAGAGAATCCTGCAGGCACTTGAAACATGAGCAAATATTATTAATAGAGTAGAAAAACAAACGTGGATTAATTTTAATAGTAAATATGGGAGTTAAGCAACAGGTGAAGACATTGGTTTGAAGAAGTGATGTAGGTGAGGGGAGAGTTGGATGATGTGTCTACTGGTAAAGCACTTGCAGTCAGATTTTTGATGGAGGTGTCTTTTGTGTTGTGTTCTGAAAGTGAGGAAAGAGGAGATGCATTTTAGGTGAAGTGGGTAGGGATTGTCAGAGTTTGGGTTCAAGAATACAGGAATGGTTGGTAAGTGCAGTTTGGTGGGTCTGCAATGAGGTAGTTAATTGTCAGAGGTTGTAGGGGTGATTTGTTATAGAGATGGTCAGCAAGAGACAGGGTGGCTCCTGTTTGAAGTAGTTTGAAAAGGAGAACCCTAGGAGTGGCTCATTTCTGTAGGGGACTGAACACCATCTGGTTATAGAAATGGTGATGTAGCCATATCCCTGAGGTGGGAGTTGGAAATGAATGGCAGATTTTGTTTTCAATGGACTGTTGAGTGGAAGAGTTTTATTTATTTATTTATTTATTTGACATTTGTTTACTGGGATAGTCCATATGAGCAGATGCCCATTTTCAGCAGGGGCTTGGGGAGAAAAGCTCCACTATAAGCAAAACAGACAACAGATTAAGTACAAAGTACAGTAATTGGAAGTACCAAGGAACACACAGTATACATAAAAAGAGTTAAAATACATATTAGTAGCAAAGCATTTACATACAATGGATAATAAGATTATTGAAGTTAGGTTTGCTTTATCTGGGTAGCTATAACATTTCTTGTGTAACAATAAACACTGCCTAAGGCATTGTTGAAAAGCTAAGATTGTTGATAATTTATTACATGGAACAAAGGATGAAACTTAGGATGACAGTAAACAGAACAGATAGAGAGACTAGAGAGAGAATGTAGGGGAGAGCTAGGAAGGAAATAATAAGTGAGATGAGTTACGATAATGTCAGGTAGAGAGAATAAAAATCTACAGAGGAGGCAACAGAGGTCTAGGTGTGAAGTCTACATTGCAGGAGGGATGATAATCAGCCCGGAGAGGCTGTGCCTATCATGGAGAGTCCATATTCAAGTTGAGCAAGAAGGGTTCTTTACCTATTGCAACTCTAGCTGGCTTAGAGAGAAAGGGAGATATTTTCCAGGACCATTATTAAAGAGAACTGATGATCTTTTTCCTGGTGTTTTCAATGTGGTTGTGGAAGCTAAGTGACTGGTCTGACCATAATCCTAGATATTTAAAGGACATGATTGTTTCAATTGGGGTAACATTGAGAGCCATGTCTCAATAGGAGCATTGCTCAACACGTGCTAAAGGTAGTACTCCAGCAGTTCTTGTGGATTGTACCCTGTTGGTCCAACTTAAAAAGAACACCTGAATGCCATTTAGGTCATGACTTCTATTGTAAACTGAGGGATGTGTATGATGTTTTTTTTATTAAATCGACACATTATGTCTACATATAGTCCAATTTCATCGAGGTACTTGACCTTTGGTAGACATATCATGAAAGAATCTTGTGGTACACCTGTATCTGGCCAGTTTTATCATTATCCAATAAAAGTTTGACTTCTGTTGTCACTCTGGTAAGAATATGAAAGGGCACTGCAGTGTAGTTAGCTGATCAGTTTTATATCAAGGTCAATAGTTAAATTAACCTGCTAGTTGCTGAGTTGTCTAACATCCTGAAGTATATCTCGATTCTTGTGGAGTATGCTATCAGAGGTTTTATATGAAGTATGAATAAATTCATAGATTGTTATAGCCTAACAACTCAAGGGCTTTTCAAAGCCTAGCCAGATTTTCCTGAAAGAATAATGACATCCTGCATCCAAATAGGACAATGAGGGCCAGGCATTTATAAGTTACTTCTGTCCACAAGGGACATGGGTGCCAGGCCCTGTGTAAAATTTCCTATTCCCTATCTACTAGTCAAGGTTGCAATTAAATTGGTAATAGACAAAATCAGCTTCACATGAATGGGAAGCCCACTCCACAGGAGGGGCAGACTGTGGGATACATATCTTTCCTCCAGCATATTCTTTTTTTAAGTCACAGACAAAATTCAGATCCCTAGAACTTGTATTCCTGGTACAGTTTGACTTATAAATATGCATGAGATTCATAAGTGTGGGGTTTGCAGATGCTTAGCAAGGCAAGCATAGATCACCCCTCAGCAATCTATAGGAAACTGAGTAGAAGGCAAGGACTTTAAGGTGCTCTGCATAAGGCAGGTCTGTTACATTTTGGATTCTTTTTGTAAGGAACCTCTGAGGTCACTCTGGTTGCTGCATATGCCTGGTCAGGTACAAACCAAGGGGAGCATTGAACTCTATGATTGGTCTGATAAGGGCAAAGTACAGAGGAATAATAACCTTTTTAGACCTAAACGCCATGTCCTTACTAATAAGTTGTGCAACATAAAAGGTATTCCTCACCTCTGTGGCCATGTCATGGCTGAATATAAGGCTACTGTCTACTGAGTGCCCATATCCCTGACTGCTGGGTTGACTCTTAAGGCCAAATTATCAAAATGGTAACTAGCCAGAATGGTTGACATCCCAAAGAGTACAATTATGCATTTCTTAGCAGTGAGTTTAAGACCATGGCTTTGGCACCATTTGTTAGTCAGAAATAGGACTTCTTGAAGAATGCTAGTGTCTGCACGGGAGTCAATGATAAATCCTGGCTTGCAATCATTTGCATACTTAGTCAGCTGTAAACCTTCAGCATTTGCTTCCACTTCAGAGAAATAGATGCCAAAAAGGAGTGGACCTAGTACTGATCCTTGGGGGGAGGGCTAAGCTAATGACTAGCCTCTTGACAGAGGTGGCCTCACCTATTTTGACCTCCTGAGTCCTATCAGTGAACCAGTTGGCTATGTAGTGGGTAATAAAAAGGTTTATACCTAATTTAGTGAGTTTGTTTATAGTGCCTGAGTGGGTATTGTGTCAAAAGCCTTGGTCAGGTCAAGATAAGCTGTGTGCACAGGATATAGTAAGAGACCCTGTTTATGGTGAGTTACACATATATGAGTTCCAGTGGGTCATTCACTTTAAATAGTCTGGATATGAGGTTGTTTTTTAATATAGACAGAGACTCCTTCACCTTTAGTTTCCTCCTATACAGAAGTTGGTCTAAATGTGTAAAAGACATTATAACCTAACACTGCTGAGAATACTATCTGCAGCTTTAAACCATGTCTCCATAGCTACGCATATGTCTACATTCTCCAGGGAGAGGAAGGCTTGCAAGGAGTGGAGCTTCTTGTTAAGACTTCTAGCATTGAGCAGTACCACCTTCAGATATTCCTGCATAGGTTCAGTTAAATCAGGAGGTTTATCAGTTTGTCACTGCCTAAAGAAGGCATTGTGGGGGTGGATAACTGAAAGCTTACAGGGGATAAGTGCAGACCATCTGTGGCAAAGTGGTATGGTCTGTCAATCATGTCCTCTCAGGCCATCAAATATTGTACCCCCTTGGACTGACATCAATTTTTAAAATGAATCATTTTCTGTTGGTAAAGTGACATCATCCTTGGAGAAGGTAATATGCTGCTCAGTGCAAGGCTCATACCTGCCTGAGACACGTAATAAGTGAGCTCAATCATGTCTCACTTTATATAGTCAAGGAAGGCATTTCTCAGGTCATTAACACCCACATGGGCTTTGACAGAGTCATACTGGTACCTGTGGTACAATGACCTGAGTTCCAGTGTAACCTGATGGATCGTAGCCCTAGAAAGGCAGCTAACCATGACTCACTTCTTATTCAGCTGGAACCTGGACTGTGCACTGGTTTGCCTTAAGGGCTTAGCAGTAGAGTCACTTTATACAGTGTTACTATGTGTAGCTGATGGTGGTGTTTTAACAGAGTATTAACATAATGGCTGAGTTCCCATTTCTAACTGTGCTGTGCAGGAGGCCTTAGTGTTTTAGGAAGGTTAATCATAAGTGCCTCAGCATAAGTAGTTTATGTGTAGGGTCTTTACCCTGTACAGTAGGTGTGGTGCAAGTGTCACTGACAACCTCTGTAAGATTAGTTTTGGTTGTATGAGAGAGTTTTGCCTCTAGTGGTAAAGTGCATTTACACCTGTCACATACTTTATTGGTTTCATTAAGAATAAATGTTTTTTTTCGGTGTACATGAGGCAATTGCTACAATGCCTCAGAATACCCATCTCAACCAGAATGACCACAGTTAGAGTCAGAAAGTGCATATTTATTTATTTATTTATTTATTTATTTACATTTGTTGACTGGGAATGTCCGATTGGACGTAGGTTCATTTTCAGAGGAGGCCCGGGGAGAAAAGCTCCACAGTTAAAATATACAGACAGTAGTTACATTGGATTTACATAACAATTTCATTAACATAGCAATTAACAATTACAAACATAGTTACAGATGAAGAACATAGTACTTCAGTAGACAATTAGAATCTTTATCATCTGCGAAGAACATAACAGACATTAACAATTGTTACAATAAGAAGTTCCTGCTGTGTAATAAGTACTAGGCTTATGAGCATCTGAGCTTGCTATAATCATGGTAGTTAGTGGGGTGGAAAGAAAGCTAGTGGGTGGATGAGGAGGGTGATATTAGAGTGGGAGTTGCAAGGGCATAGCCAACATGTTTTTCGCTGCGCTTTTAGTAAAGTTTTGAAGTGGGTGCATGATGGTACGGAGATAATTGTGGGTGGGAGGGCCACCCATGCATATCCATGGCAATTGATCTGCTAAGGAGGAGTGAGGGAAATTTAAATATTGAATAGCTCAATAGCACAAGGAACTTAATGAGCAACACTCAGCTATGCACAAACCAGATGCTCTAGTAGAGAAAAAAAATCTATCTGGAAAGTAAGGGTATTTTAAGGGAAACTTATACCATGAGAGATCAGCATCTACACAGATTACAAGGGGGAATTAATATGCAAGATGATGGTATCTATACAAATCACTGCTAGGTGCCACACTAACTAAAGACTGTAAAAAAGGTTAAATAATGTAGATATTCAAATCAGAAGCACTAAAATATTGCATTTGTAGCAAAAACAATGCAAAACCATGTTCCAGAATACGGGATATGGTAATGCAGGTCTTAGCTTGCTGCTAGATTAAGAGTGAAGCATTGTGCAAATGCAACACTTAAAATCAGAAGACATTCAATACAAAAACACAAATAAGGCCCTGTGGCCAATCAAAAACAGCATACTCTCCTTTCCTTTACACATTCTCTGGCCATAAAATGACTTGGGAACCCTCTACTCTCATTAAAGGGGAACCAAGACAGTTCTAACTAAAGACTGCTAAAAAAGTCAAAAACTGCATATATTCAACACAGAAACATTCAATTAATGCAATGCAAAAACAATTGCCAAAAAAGTGGATATGGTAATATATGTTTTAGGTTTTGAAGAGTTTAGTAGAAACTAGCAACACTCTTTTTCTTCTCAAGTAGAGCAGTCACCAAGCATTGCCAAATGCCTCAGAGCTCATAGGTTATGAGCCAAGTGCTGTACAACTGCTGCACTTAAATAGCAACAAAGATTTGCTAAAAAGAATAAAAAAATACAAACAAGGCTCCTGTGACCAACCAAAAACAGTACACTCCTCTTTACTTTACTCAGTCCCAGGCCAGAAAATGACTCAGGTACCCTCTACTCTCACTAAAGTGGAGCCAAGGTAGTTCTAACTAAAGATTTTAAAAAAGATCAAAAAGTGCAGATGTTCATCACAGAAACACTCATTTAATGCAACAAAAAGCAAGTGCTGAAACAGTGGATATGGTAATTTAAGTCTTATCTTTTGTAGAGTTTAACAGAAATCAGCAACACTCATCTTCTCAAGTAGTGTGGTTGCCAAGTATCGCCAAATGCCTCAGGCACACAGAGATTCAAAATTTAAACACGATAGTCCTCTAGCAAATCAAATAAAGGCACAATAATACTTACACCAGCAACTCCCACCTCAGAAGGGTGTAGGCTACTCTCTTCTGCAACAAGATTGCCAATTAAAACTTTCCTAATGTAAAATAACTGGTTTGGAGCCCAATTGCTTAAACCAGAACAAAGACACTTAGAATAACAAACACAATAAGACAATAAGCCTTCACCAGCAATTCCCAGTTCAGAGGGGTGGAAGTTACTATCTCCTCCTACAAAAGTGTAGACCTAAATCTTCTTAATGTAAAATAACTGGTTTGGAGCTGAATTGCTTTAACATGAACAAAGCCACTTTTAGAATAACAGACACAATAAGCCTTCAACCAGCAATGACCACTCAGTAGGGTGTAGGCTATCTCTCTTGCCATAAGAGTGTAGACCACAAACCTTCCTAATGTAAGATAACTAGTTTGGAGCTCAAGTGGTTAAATCAGAAATAAAAGGCTTAGAATAATAGTTACAATGTAATGGGGCTACTAACAAGCAGTAGCAAATGCAACAGATTAAATGCAACTGAACACTTTAAGTATGTGCAACAAAAAGCTAAATAAAGTAGGAATAAGCACAAATACACAAAAGTAGCTGAATAAAGTACATTTTTATATAAGAAGTGACATTTTGAGAACTGAAAACTTTATTGATAAGCATGAAATGTTGAGTGGCAGGAGATCATGGAATAGAGTAGACAAGCTCTTTCATTCTTTAATATTAATTTCATGTAGTACTGGGCAGGTAGACAGCTGGCACTGAAAGTCAATGTACAGAAAAGTAGTTCTGAAGAATTATATGAGAAAATGATTGTCATTATGTTTTACAAAGATGACTGAAGTGATAGTGCCTGAGAAGCCTACAGGATCATGACCATGTTGTGGTAAGCAAGTCACAGCCATTGGTCTGTGCCCAGTGCAAGCAAAAGAGTGTGCACAACAAACCACAGAATCAGATGTGAGTATGAGCACACTCAACAGCATCAGGTAATTTAAAAAAGAAACCATGAGCAAGAGAAAATCTAGCAACAAACAAACAAAGAAGTGTTATACATTTCCATTAACTGAAATAATAGAGATGTACATTACTTGAAATGTGATTCACATTAACAATCATTTAAATGTTCAGCTTTAAAAACTTCTTTTAGGACAATGTGGCAATCTAAGACTTTCTTTTATTTATACATGGGCACACCTCTCAATCTCTCAGTGCAAGACTACTGAACAAACACACAAAAAATGCGTGGACAAATCCTCGATTTTAGGCACAGCTCTTAAATAGTACTACTTTACATTGCGAAATTAGAATACCAGTTGTGGCAGTAACATTTTATGTTTTGAAGGTATAAAGTTGGACACAGAAAAGGTCTGTCATTAGTGAATGTGATGCTCAAGGATATGCCACACAACCACATGTCAGGAGGAGCAATATATAACATTTTATGATACATACAGCTGTGAAAACCATATGAAGTGAGAATGATGTATGTGGGAGATGTGGCATATGTCAGTAAACCAGTATTTTAATACAGCAGCATGTACATACCTAACAACAATGGAGTGTACGCCATGCACCCATAGCATACCATAAGGTGGGAGAGACATAGGAGATTGTTTATCTCAAAGTGGGTCAGTGCAGCACTACAATCACACACCAGTATGTCTACATTTTAATGTTAATTTGAAACACTGCATGTCAGTGTGCAAGAGGTCATAAGAACACTATCAGTGAAATTTTTCACATGTGCAGGCTGATAACAGTAAAACAGAGCAAATAACAGACCTCAAGGGAAGCAAAGCCAGAATTACCACACAACAAATTTGCCATACATATGCCTTAACAAGGGTAGTCAGTAAAGCATTCATGATACAAGTCCCCCAGACCACAGTACACATCTTTCCAGATATACATAAATCACTGATATATGCCATTATTGACACATATGTCCCAGATGGTCATCACAACAGTAGTGTAAGACTCAACATAAATTATGTTAAGACAAGACAGGATACTCAACCATGTGGGGAATGTAATACATGAGACCAGTATAAGGCACAAAATTAGGGATGACATTGAGCCTTTGACAATGTCACTGACATGTTTAGAGCCACTGGAGTAGCAGGGCATGCTAGAGAAGCACTGGAGGCAGAGGTAAGTGTAATAACACATTGTTAGGATATGGAACAGTTGCTATCAGGCAAACACAATGGACATGCCAGTATTTAACCCATGACTCTTTTAAATTATGTATTCCAAACTATAGGATATTATCAAGGCATGCTAACAGAATACTCAAGAGGGAGGTGGCTGATAAATATATTTCTGGGGAATAAACAATTTGGTATCAGGCAAACAAAATGCAGCTAGCTGGGTCTGAACTCATGACTTTGTGCAAGGATGCATTCACAAGGATTGGATAATGGCAAAGTATGCTCATAGAGTATTCAAGATAGAGGTGGATGTCAAATACATTACAGAAGAACAGACAGCCTGATATCAGGCAAACAAAATACACATACCTGTTTTTGAAATCATTACTTTTGACATTAATAATGGAAATTCATGGACACTCCTACAATATGCCCAAACAGAACGTGCTCAGAGGAGGTATGAATAACCTATAGATATGTATTTATTTATTTATTTATTTATTTACAGTTTATTTATTTTCAGTTTGATGACCGGGGAAGTCCACTGGGCCAAGTAGAGCCCATTTTCAGTGGAGGCCTGGGGAGAAAAGCTCCAATGAGCAATTATAAGCATACATAAAGCACTTTAATCATCTAAATCAGGCTAAGAATACAGCATAATACATATGAGGTATAATACAATCATACAAACAAATACAAATAATAGCACATTGTTGGAAATTTTGTATGTACAAAGTTAGATACATTTACTGATATAAGAAAATCTAACAAGGTTAGCCAAGGTGCAACAGAAGGCTGTCCTGTATTGGTTTAATGGAGTGTAGTAGTAGTAGACAAAGTAATGGTATGAGAAGTAGGTATAGCAGGGGATGGAGATGAGAGTAGCTAGAAGGGGAAGTTATGTTGGACAGTGGCATGGGCATGTCCATTTTGAAGAAAGGTGGGAGAACAAGAGACATTTGAAGTTGGTGTAGTTTGGAATATTGCAAAGAGAGGGAGGGAGAGAGTTCCATAGTTTAGATATGGAGTAGGATAAGAGGAGGTGGGCAGGGGGTTGTGAGGGTTTGTAGATTTGTAGGAGGTTTTGGTTCCTGATCTGAATGAGTGGTTAAGAATATAAGGGGTTAATGTGATACTGAGAGGGTGCAGCTGGAAGGTTTGAACATGAGCTTGTGGGCAGTGGCGAGTTTGAGGAAGTTCAGGTAATTAGGTAGTTCAAGCCATTGCAGAGTATGGAGAAAGTGGCGCTGGTGGGATGAGTTTTTTGAATTAGTGACAAATTTGCTTATTTTATTGCAGCAGGATTCTAGTTTGGGTTGTAGGCTGAGTTGGAGATTGGTTAGCAGAGGAGTGCCATACATGAGAGAGGGGAGAAGGTAGGAGGAGGCTAGCATTTTTCTGGTGGAGGGGGTGAGGCAGTGGTTGTGTCTGTACAGGAGTCCTAGTTTTGGTGAGGTTTTTTGATGATAGTTTGGATATGGGTGCCGAATTTTTGATGCTTTAATGTTTTGAGATGTACATTTAGAATTAATGCAGTGGAATGTAAAAAGGAAAATGCATAGGTAAAACATGTATAAGACAAGTGGGGAGCAAAATCCAGCAACCAGTGCAGGAATCCATGCTTGATGTCAATGAGGCATAGAATCTATCAGAAGGACATAGCACACTAACTCAGTATTATGTTTACTTCATATTATTATCACATGATGATGACAGCTGTCAGTATAGGTGAGGCCAGCATATATTTGAACCATGTCTGCCTAAGTCATGCTCCCATGAATAATGCACTAGCTAATGATGCCACAGAACAAGTTCTGCAACTCTTGTCAGAAATCACAAAAATGGAGTAAGGTCATCATCAGTTTGTATGTGAGTGAACACCTAAGGGCACAAACAACAACCCCTCTGAAACTATCATATCCAAGTGTAATTTATCTCAGCACATCTGTGCAGCAAAAGTCATTGTTTTCTATAACTGATTGCTATATATAATGCTGCATGTATATCAGATGGAATTCAAAACCATACCTATATAACTCATGGTCACATGACATATGTACTAGCTACAGATGCCACAGAACTATTTATACAACAGTGGTAAGAAACTACACACCTTGGGGGAGTGTGATAGTAGTATGGTAGAATGACAGAGAAAATTAGCATTGCTCAACAAACTTCAGTAATCGGTGGCTCACAACCCTGAAGGGCTGTGGAAGCTGTGATACTTGATATAATAAATGTCTGCACAGGCCTGTATCATTATTATTTATATCTGTGCATGACTCTAACCTCCATTGTGCAATAGGCAGCAGAATTATGTGGCCATAGGCAAATCCTCAGTGTTTTTGCCACTGAACAAGAAATGATAATTATTATATCCAGCTTTTGAATAGCAATACTGCTTTGTGCTAACAGTCATGCAATGAAACATAAAAATGTACATTGTGAAATAGTGCATGCTTACATGGAAGGACAGCTCTTAAGAAATCAATATTCTTCACCCTTCAAAACACCTCACATCACATATGTTGAGTAAGCCATTCCAACATGTCACATATTTCTTTTTCTTACACACTCATATGAGGCATAGATTTGAACAGCTTACCTAACTTAATATTATGTAGACCTGTGTATTAACTGCTGCTGCCAAAGTGGAAGCTATATTACATTCATCAGAAAGCAACCAGTTGAAGGGATATCGCAATATGTGTGTTTGGATGCATATGGCCTCCCTTAAAAGGGAGTAAATCACTTTAGGGATCAAAACCGTCTACCTTTGTACATTCTAACACTAAAAAGAATCATACACATCCCACCTCATCTGTTGAGTAAACCACTCCTACCTGTTCCAGTTCATTTTATACACACTCCTACTGGGTACACACTACTGCATTTGAACACATGCCTACTTTACTCAACATTCTCTAGACCTGGGTACTAGCTGCTGACATCACAGAATAATTCATGTCACAGTTGTTACAGAGCACACAGTTGAAAGGAGTGAGACACATGTAGGGAGGAATTGGCAATGTACTTTGTGAAACAGACACTGGCAATGTGTAACTCACAATTCATGACATACTGTATTGATAATTCAAACATCCTATTAGGGATACATTAAACTATAAAGTCTGTTATAATAATAACTGCCTCCTCATATTAAAATCATTATTACTTTCTATTACAGAGCAATGCTAAGCATATTAGTGTGAGATGCAGCATATGAATGCAGCTAAAGGTAAATTCTGATCAATTTGTTACCATAGAACATGAAGTATCAGTTACTGTAACTTAAGTAAGCAATGCAGCTCAATGTCAAATTTTGTGCAGTGGTGAATGTAGGAAGAGTAATTTGTTGTAGTATTCCAAAGTTTTAGGTCCATGAAGAAGCACAGTTTATTCAACCAGTGCCCTATGATGGTCCTACAAACGAGTGACACACCCTCTCAGCTATTCATGTGAAGAGCAAAAAAAAAACTAAAAAGAACTTCTGCAACCCTGCAGAAAGTATCTAATTTGTGTGACTCCTCACCAAGCTCTTCAAGTAAAAAGCAAAAAAAAAAAAAGTCTGTTCCTTTTACTGGCACACCAACCAGGTGGCCAGATACCTGTTGCTGTGCCTTGTCCTCAATTGTCCTTCTATATATTATAGTAAAAAAAAATTTTTAAATATTTTTTTCATTTAAACTGCAGCAAAATCCTTGCTACAAATGTAGCAAACAGTTGCTACAGCTTATACCTACCCTGCACAGTGCACTATGGTACTGAGGTGTAGTTTAAAAATATTTTTTTACATTCATTGAAACTGTATAAAACTGGATGCTACAAATGTAGCAAACAGTTGCTATAGTTTATAGCCTGATCTCCGAACCACCTCCAAACACAAAATTCACCAAACCAGAAAAAATCCGCTATACTGTACAAATGAAGGGTTCTCCTCCAATCGACACAAATCTTCCACCACTCGGTAATAAAGTATGTAGTTTATTGTTAAAACAGCTCAAAACAGCAGCGAACCAACAGCAGCCAACACCAAGTAAATTCTTATTTACTTTTACAAATAAACCTTAGATTGAGCGCGCTTTCGTCCACACCAACTGGACTTCATCAGAATGAAGTCCAGTTGGTGTGGACGAAAGCGCGCTCAATCTAAGGTTTATTTGTAAAAGTAAATAAGAATTTACTTGGTGTTGGCTGCTGTTGGTTCGCTGCTGTTTTGAGCTGTTTTAACAATAAACTACATACTTTATTACCGAGTGGTGGAAGATTTGTGTCGGTTGGAGGAGAACCCTTCATTTGTACAGTATAGCGGATTTTTTCTGGTATAGTTTATAGCCTGCACAGAGTACTACAGCACACAGGTTTTAGTTTACATTTAAACTGTAGCAAACTGTTACTACAATGTAGCGTGCAGTTGCTACAGTTAGACCACACAGAGTTCTACAGCACTCAAGTTTGACTGGAAATGCAATACAGGTTTTAAAGCTGATATTGCACTACATACATAGATACATACATACATACATACATACATGACATACAAATATTTCAAGCATGGGCATTATTGCTCTTCTAGCCTGCCAATATACCAAAACACTTGTTCCCATAATAAGTACTCAGGCCGTTCTTAAAAATATCTAAACTATTACTTGCATTAATGTAATTTGGTAGTCTGTTGCATCAGCTACTCTCTCAGAGCAATCAGGATGGTGGATAGCTGATTGGATAGCACCTCCTTACACTTTCCACCTGAGGCCTTTACCCTTTCACCCCATCCTAACTACACTACTGTCTCCATGTCTGTGAAGTGATGCATATCTTACTTCATATTAATTGTAGTAGCAGGGAATGATATATATGCTTGTAAGAGTGAATCTAAGTATACATTACTAGAATGGAAGTTATGATGGACTAACTGATATGTTCTGCAGCAATGCTGTAACAAGTAAATCACAAAAGGACTTGGGCTGTCATGTGTCTGGCAAGTCCCAGGTGAAGGAACTGTGCAGAATGGAAGTCACAAAGATGATGACAGAGGCACTGAACAGGAAGGTGTTGGATGTTAGTGACAGCTGCTACATAGTGTAGTGCCACACATGCATTATGCATTCCTGATTGTTAAACCTTCAGATCACTGCATTATGCATTGCTGTCATTAAGTCTTGCATTTATGCATTCATTATTGGAAATTCGCCCTTATGTGTATACAGTTGCAAGATAATAGCAAAGCATACATGCAAATGTTATTAACATTACACTCATCAATAAAAGTTTGCAAATATATTTGCATTTGTACAGGTTTAGTGGAATTCACAGTGGCACTGGGAAGAAAAATGTAAGTAAATCCCACCTTCTGCTACATACAGCAGTTCACTAAGTGCACTGGAATGGACTTGTCATATTATGTATGTATTGTACCACTAAAGAATACACATGTAACAGAGGACATTGCTATCGTTTTCTTTCAGTCACAATTGCCATGCTTACATGCATGACTGATGGCGAAGTATTAGCACATGTTAATTATTTTTTAAGTTTTTGCCATTGGATGAGAAGTGCAATTTTTCTTCAGTTATCTTGCATCTGTATTACATAGTCGAACTTTTAAAAATTCGAATGTCATATGGTCAACACCATATGATTGAACTTTCAAAATTTCGAAAATGTAATAAAAAAAATAAACCAAACAAAAAAACCTACCTGAACATTTTAAGCAGGGAGCCAAGCCCCCCTGCACCACCTACATGGGGGGGTTGCGCTCCCGACACCCCTCGGTCTTTAAATATGCCAACTCCGAGATCGCACTATAGTGTAGAAAAAGGAAATCTTCCTATTCCACTCTGTACAGAGATCTCAGTTGAAATGTTTTGAACTTTTAAAAGTTTGATCATATGGTGTCGACCATACGGCGTTCAAACTTAACAGTTCAACAACGTGACATAGACCCGTTATCTCTGACCACTGAGAGTGCTCTATGCCAAATGTCATCCAAAGAATAATCAGAAAAATGATAGTTGTAGTTTAAAAGATACTTGTTATTCACATGTGTGATGTGCTCATTTTGTAGCTGATGTCACTGTTATTATTTTAGGAGAGGACGAATATAAATGACAGGGCAATACAGATTGTGCATGAAGGGATATACACCCTAGCATACTGCAGGATGATTTACACATGAACAGTATTCAGATGTACTACAAAGGCAGTGTGAATACTTGGTTTTCACGGTGCTTTGATGTGCTCTACATTTCAACTGTTGTGTACCTTGCGAGTTATGTTCACTCATTTCTTTGCAAACATACTTTTTATTCCACAGCATGTGTACATATGTGTGTTACTATTATTAATGAAGTGACCACTCAGGAAGACACATAGATAATATTGTCAGGGTTATTATTCACAGTGAAGAATTATAAACTCTTGCAATGTCACATTCATTTACAGTTAGAATTCCTAAAGGATTGTCATATCCAGCAAAATCCTAAACTCTTCACATGCAAATCCTAGGTTGTATTATAGTTAGTGCTAAAATTTCTAAAGGTGTTAACACTGTCCAATTTAACGTGTGTGATTGTGTGTGTGTGTGTGTGTGTGTGTGTGTGTGTGTGTGTGTGTGTGTGTGTGTGTGTGTGTGTGTGTGTGTGTGTATTTTTGTTTTTATTTGCTACTCTGATAGGCCAGCTTGGTCGTCACAGAGTTTGCAAGTGTAATTTGGAGGAATCACTGCAGGTGATCTTATGCTAGCTATGGCCTGCTTAAGGCATAAGTTATTTCAGAGAATCCTGATGCTACCATCTCAGAAAAAATTGCAAAACAACAGATGTTATACCCTATGTCTGTCTAAATATCCAGTGCAAGTAAATGTATACAAGAGGTGTGAGTTTGGCAAAATGGTTAAGGTCTTCACCTAATAAACACAAGATATTGGGTTTGATTCTGACTTCAGATTATGGATTAGGCTTAAAATGGCCCCTTCAGGGTAGTTAGCCTCATATTCACTTATGAACCTATATTTCAACATAATGAATTTCATGTGTGTATAGAAGGTGTAGGGTACGTTAAGATGTCAAAATGAAATAACCATATGCATTATGCCACATTAAAGCATATGGGTATACTATGCCATGCTGTGCCATTAAGGCAGTTACTGATAATATACTTTCCGGAATTCACTAAAGTCCAATATGCTAAGTGTGGCACACCAACAGCAGTCTGGTTTGTGAGAAAAATGTCTAAATTTTTGAGCATATGTAATTTTTTTTTTCAGTTTTTGTCATAGAAACAGAACAATTATTCCCTAAAGGGGGCACTGATGACCAGTTCCACAAAAGATTAAGATAAAAAATATGGATACATTTAAGTTTAGTGATCTGTCAAGTTTGAGAGTTTCAGCAATTCAAATGTATGCACAGATTATCACAATTTGAGTTATGGAATACGTTCACAAGATTTGAACACTGCACCTATGGTACTGTAAAGGAACACTGACATCAGGAACATGTTGCTCCACATGAACAGAGAAATACAAAGGAGATAGTTGGTTACATGTTCAGGTCATTGTGTCACACTATAGTGATGCTGTTAGACTTTTGGTATTTTTGTTTACACTGTAAAATTCTGATACTGGGATTATTGGCATCTGGGGCTGATAATGAAATATGGGTACAAATGCTTTCTGCAGGGCAGATGTACTCCTAACATTGTTGTACATTATCAATTGAATTACCTGTGTTCATGGAATGTCTTAAAGCCTATCATGAATATATACTCCTTTGTTTTTAATGTCTATATATTCTTTACATTTAAGCTGCATGTTTTCAGTGTCTATATATTCTTTACATTTAAGCTGCATTCACATTTGTGGATATCTTTCACATTGTTAGTCATCTTCACCTCAAGCCTGAGATGTGTGCATATCCACCCCCCACCACCAGGGGCAGCAATATCCTAGACCTGGTCATTACCAACATGGGCAACCGGTGTTCCACACCAGAGGTCAATTCCTCGTTGGTCAGATCCGACCACAAGCTAATTACCGTAGACATCCACATCCTGCCCCCACCCTCCCATTAGGGAAACCACCATAAAAAAATTCTCCAAAGTCAACTTCACGATTCTTAAGACAGAAGTGGCAAACTTCATGATACCCATGCAGATGGACAATAGAGGTAAGACTGCTGAATCCTACACAAATACACTTTATAAACATTTACATGAGTGCATGGATTGTGCAATCCCTAACAGAACCAAGATGCTATCCTCCAAAATAAGGAAGCCAATCTGGTGGTCCCCTGCCATAAACAAATTCTACTACAGAAGAAATAAACTGTTGCAAAAAAGAGTATAATCCCATGATCGAGGAACTCCCCGGTCAGCCAATGTAAAAAGCTGAGATCCCTCATAAAATCCTCCAATGCTAGTTACATAAACAAAATCACCACTGATTCTAAAGACAACCACAAAGCTTTCTATAGCTATGTCAAGAATCTCAATGGCAACACTCAAGATCTGCTCTGAGTTACAGCACAATGGCACTAAATATACAGAACCAACTGATATTGCCAACATCCAGGCAGATAGGTTCAGTGCTAACTTTACTCCCCTCTCACCCCCTAAAGGTCCCATCTCTATAACGGAAAAATAAAAAGTTCCTGTATTCATAGCTGCACAGGTAAAAACCACACTCTCCAAAGCCAAGAACACAGCATCCATGGGACCTGACAACATCCCAGACTGCATTCTACACAAACTATAGAAGTACCATGTTCAATCATAAACTCATCTCAGGCTTTGTGCCCACTGAATGGCACACAGCGACGGTTATCCCACTCCACAAAGGGGGAGCCACCACAGACCCTGGGAACTACCACCCCATTAGCCTGACAAGCCTGGTCTGCAAGGCTATGGAACATATAATCATGGAACTTATAAACAATGACACTGGTAATCTCCAAACTCTGGACCCCACCCAGTTCGGGTTTGTAAAAGTCAGATCATGTCTCCTAAACCTGATAGACTTCTTTGAAGCGGTCACCAAAGCTGTAGAGGAGGGTAAGATGGTTCACAAAGCCTATCTAGATCTCGCCAAGGCTTTCGACACCATCCCCCACTCTGAAATTATAAACTCACTAAACTAGGTATAAATCCCTATGTCACAGCGAAGGTTGTCAACTGGCTCACTGACAGAACCCATACTGTGAAAGTAGCAGACTCCAAATCCGACTTCAGACCAGTGACAAGTGGAGAAGTGGCGTACCACAGGGTTCAATCCTGGGTCCTCTCCTGTTTGGTATCTACTTCTCAGAAGTACAGGCTAACACAGAAGGTCTTTGGCTAATGAAGTTTGCAGATGACTGTAAACTAGGAGCCATAATTGAAACTCCTAACGATGTGGACATCCTACAAAAGGACCTCACTGAGACAGATGCCTGGTGTCAAATCCATGGCCTCAAGCTCAATGCCAAAAAGTGCATTGTCATCCCTTTTGGTAAAAACTCTATACCCATGAACTACCACATAGGTGATAGTCTACTTAACACCAAAAGTGTGAAAGGAGACCTTGGGACACAGGCTGACAGTAGTCTCTCCTTTGATAATCACATCACCACAGTAGTCAGAAAATCCTTCTACGTGGCACACCTCATCACAAAAGGTTTCTCATCCAGGAAAAAAAGAGGTCATTGTTCCCCTCTACCCGTCACTCATTAGACCCATTATAGAGTACTACACCCCTTTTGGTATGTACCTCACAAAACATCTACAACAACTAGAAAGGCTGCAGAAATACCTCACAAAGAGGATTACCAGTCTCAAACAGATGCCCTACACAGACCGTCTCAAAAAACACCAGCTAAAGGTGATCTCTGCCTAACATACAAAGCTATGTCAAACCCAGAGCTGTTGGACATGCTCCACTTAAAGAAATCCCAATCCCTCTGAGCTACATGTTCTAGGGACCTAAACCTTGTCACCACAATAAACAGAACATGCTGGAGGGATAGATTCCTGTCTCAGAGACTAACTATACTCTGGAACAAACTACCTATCTATATCAAACAAAGCTTCTCATTAGCACTTTTCAAGAAAAATCTTGATGATTGGATGGGAAATAGGAAATTCACCCCGGTGATCACTTCTGTGGCTCTGTTCGACAGGGGCCAGGAAAATAATTTTCTTCGGTGGTGAAAGCCAGGGTACCTTTTTGGCTAGGCTTATATAGGCCCTATGGCCAATAGGCTAGTACCTATATATGAACCTATGAAACTATAAATGTTAGATGATCTGGCCAGTATGTGATTCAAGGTACAGCCATATTTCCCTGTGAGTATAACATAAATGTATTTGTAAGAGTTACCTGTTTGACGCACATTTTCAAAGTGTTATTTTCAATAACATATAATTAACACATAATTGATTGATCAGTGCTACTAATGAGGCTCACTTGCAAGGCATTAGCTAGGCAAAAGTCTTAATCCTCATTCTTGTGCTGCTTAGGCATGTGAATCTCCCCCTAGCCATAGTCAGCAGGAGGTACCACACAGGCTGATTATATTAGATGCACAGAGTGACCAGGAAATGCATGAATAGGCAAAGTTTGTTTTTTCTTGTCCATAATTGAATATTTTGTTGTGTCTTTACAATGTTTACATCCTGTGGTTATACTTGTATAGGTTAGCTTTCACATGCGTATGTGGAGATGATGCTGAGAGTACCCCGTTTTCTGAAAGGGTGCCTGAAGGGTGCTGTGTATGTCGGATGCACAGAGTGGCCAGACAATGCATGGGTAAGCAGAATCTGTTTTGTTTGAATTCATCATTATTAGTTGCTGTATTTGCTGGATATATCAGTTTGTGTTGTGATATTCCTGTATAGGCATCATCATTTTTTTTCTGTCTGCTTACATTTTTATGTATTGTAGTACTTGTTCATGACAGGATGATCACACACACCTTTGTTACTGCTACTGCTAATGAGAGCATCCTAGCCTTGGGTTTTCTATGTCTGATGCTTTCAGTAGCCAGCTAGTGGATGGGTAAACAAAATCTGTTTTTTTGTATGCATTAGTGTTACAGTCTGTATCTGCTGAGTTCTTATGTTATTTATTTAGCCTTAGTAGGTATGTCAGAATTAGAATTCTTCAAAATAGGGGCATATTTAGTATTTCTGCTGTTAATAATTTTCACCTTAACTTCTCCTAACAATGTATTAGGATAGCCTCTTCCCTCAAACATCTTTGTTAAAATATCCAACTCATTTATAAGAGATGATCCCCTATTTTGAGGAATTCTGATTTTGATGTATTTATTGATGATGTACCTGGCACAAATCAAATTTATGCTAATTTTAATCTAAATGATCAAAACATGCAACATGCAATAGTAGTCCCATATAATGTTGGGGTTTGCAAAATTACAGCAATGTTGAGATTAAATTGGAATTTAATTTTCTCCCAAGAGTTGAAACAAAAATTGGGGAGGCTACTTTAGTTACATACAGTAGAGGCAAAAACCTTAAAAACATCTTTGAGTGAATTTCTTGTAGGTTGGAATATAATGGAGTATCTACCATGAACAAATGTGGCATGTGTAAATATTGTAAATATATGAACCATGGCCCATATGTTTGTGTGGAAGGTTTTGAGAGAACTATAGGTTGCCCAAGTAGAGTCAACTGTAACACCAAATATGTAGTTTACCTAGCAACGTGCATATCCTATATAGCCTTCTATGTGGGTAAAACTGCAAGTAGGCTTAGGGACAACATATATGAACAGCTATATGATATTTGCAAGTCTTAACACCAAAAACAGCCTGAGTAGACACACATAGAAATGTATTAATTTTAACAAATTTATTATTTTTTTTGTGATAGACAGGATGAATCTCAATGATGACGGAGGTGACATGAATAACAAATTTTACACTAATGGAATTCATTTCTCAGGTTAGGTTAAATACACATGAAGAACCAAGGTTAAATATCTCTAAGCAATTTTGATATGATTAAGTTCCATGTGAATACTTGAAAAAGGTTTTTAATAGTACTTACTTTGTCATTTTTACATACTTATACATCTTTGTGATTAGGATAAAATTGTCAAAAACAGTTTAACTTACTTATGTTCAAGCATTGTATTCATATGTATTTATGTACAAGTGTCATTTATTGTATTGTTATATTTGTAGTGGTTGAACACTTTTTTTTCATTTTTTTTCAGCATAACTTTAAGGATCATTAATTAATTGTTTATTGGATTCAAGATTTGACTGGTAATGATGGGATTAATAAGCTTGGTGGTTTTAATAGGTTTATTTTACTCTGACAAAGTCTATATGAGACAAAGATGTTTAGTACTGAAATAAATTAATATACAGTTCCTTCATGGTTTTGTTTGCTGCTTTTCACTATTTTATGTGTACAGGTTTTGGTTGTTTCATTTGCATGCCTCATTCTCTATGCATGCATACTATCCCTGTTAAAATCTCATTCACTCTCCTGACAAATCCTGTGAGATCAGCATAGCTAGGTAAAGAGTTATGACTGACTATTACAGTTCCTGTCCTCAGACTGTGAGAATGTAGAACAGTAGTAGCAACTCTTGTTGATTTAATCATCACTGGCCTTAAAAAATCTGATAAGGAATGACCACTGCATGTTGTTCTGTTGGGTGAACTGTGCAGCTGTCTCTGTGGATTCAGTTACACAAACATACAACACACATTTATTTATGTATTTATATACTGACATTTCGTGACCGGGAAAGTCTAACTGGGTCAGAAATTTATTTTCAGCAGAGGAAAGGGGAGAAAAGCTCCAACAGTGTTTAAAAAGACAATAGCAATTAACATATATTAGCAAATTAAGGACTTCATTAAATAGATGCAAGAGGCACAGTAGGAGGTAGGGAACATGCATACTAACTTACATTTTGGATATTTTTACAAAATGTATATAATAGGCATTAGAATAAAAACACAGAACATTTTATGGTTTTGGAGAGGAGAGTTTAATAATCTGGAAAAAAGTGCACATGAAAGGAGGAATGTGGGTAGAAGTAGAAGTAAATGTTAAAGGTGGGATTAAGTTATTAAGAAGAGTATGAAATGTGTTATATTAAGAAATTCAAAAATGCAACAAATAATGAGAAGGGGGCTGTTGCTGTTAGTGGGATTTTGTACTGTAAGCTGAAGGATTTGAGGGATGAGCAGTGAAAAAATTTATGCTGATAGGATGTTAGAAGGGAGGAGAGAAGATGAGAGGAAAGAGGGGAAAAAACATAGGAAGGTGGGGATTAGATGTTGGTTGTTGGGCAAAGACAGATCCAAGAATTGAAGAGGTATTTTTTTAGTGTGAGCTTGAACTTTTTGGTGTTGTCTGTACTGGTGAAATTATTTGGTAAGTTGTTCTATAGTTTAGCTATGGCATAAGAATAGAGACACTGGACAGCTCTTTTGTTGGATTTGTGTATGTCTATGAGTAGTCTACTGGTAGAACAGAGGTTTCTGTTGGGACTGTATGCAGGATAGATTTTAAAGCTGGACAGCTATCAGGTTTGTGTATTAGTTTTTGTGCAATTGAAAGTTGTAGGTGGTTGAGATAGTGGGGGGATTTTAGCCAGTTTATCTCCTTAAGAGCATTGCAGTGGTGGGTGCGGTGTGATGAGCCTGTGGCAAATTTAGCAATTTTATAATAGCAAGACTGAAGTTTGGTTTTGAGAGAGGTGTGCAGATTAGTAAAACTGGGAGCACCATAAAGTAGAGAGGGGATCAGGTAGGTATTTGATAGTGTCTTTTTGGTGTTTGGGTCCATAGGTTTGTGTGTCTATAGACTGTTCCTAGTTTGAAATTAGTTTTTTAGTGGCATTGTGTATATGTTGATCAAATGTGGGTTTGTTGTCCATGGTGATACCTAATAATTTAGCACTTGTTACAATTTCAGTCTTAGTTTTGTCATGGAGTAGATTTTGAATTCAGATGTGTTAGTTTTAGGAGAAAAAAGTAAAGGTTTAGTTTTGTTAGGGTTAAGCAGTAATTTTGCATCATTAGCCATGATTCTATTGAGGTAAATGTGATCTGTGTTTTTTGTAGCAGATTGGGTAGGTTGTTAGAGCAGGAGATGATAGTGGAATCGTCAGCATATTGGATTAGTTTGCTGTGACAGCAGGCAGTGTATAGGTTATTGAGGAATATGTGGAAGAGGAGGGGTCCGAGAATGGACCCCTGTGAGACTCTGATTTTGCTGGTCTGGTATTGAGAAAGGCAACCTTGCCATTTTATGCATTGTTGCCTATTGGATAGATAGCTGTTAAACCATTGCTTAGAGGGTGGTGAACAGCCTAATGAAGATGGTTGCTGAAGTAATTTGTTATGTGAGACCATGTCAAAGCTCTTTGACAGATCCACTAGTACTACTGAGGTGTGTAGTCTGGGGTCCCGAGCTTTGTTTACTATATCAGTGAAAGAGATAAGAGCAGTTGTTGTACTGTTGTTGTACTGTGTGTCTTGACCTGAAGTCATGTTGAGTGGATCTAAGGAGATTTTTATGGGTAAGGTGGTTTAGCAATTGTACATGTATGCATCTTTCAAGCAGTTTGGATAGTGGAGAAAGAATAGAAATGTATGATCTATATTTTGTAAGCTCATGTGATTTACCCCTTTGTGCAAAGGGGTAATGACTGATTTTTTCCAGAGGGTAGGGACATGTGATTCCATAATGGATCAATTAATAAGAATGCTGACCAGGTAAGTGATAGAGTCTGCAGCAAGATTTAAGTATTCTGGTGGAAGATTGTCAGAGGAAGATGAGCATGGTTTTAGTTTGAGAAGTAGTTTATGAATTAATGTAGTAGAAACCGGTTGCAGAGAGAATGGAGGTATTGTAGGATTTTGTAGTGGGTAGAAGAGATATTCTTACTCTTATTGGTTGTTTGGGAGGGGGAATTCTTGAGATTGTTGGAATTTATACTAGAGTTAGAGCCTAAGACTAATGTAGCTATGCTGTCAATGAAGTGGGTATTAAATGTATTAGCTATTTTGGTTGGTGTCTTGTCTGTGTTTGGGGAAGGGTTTTGTGTGAACCCAGGGGTAAGAAGTGATGTGATGGTTTTCCAGAATATTTTTCAGTTGTTTTTATGGTTGGTTAATTTTGTGAAAAGTATTTTTTTAATTTGCATTTACTGACTTTTCAGCTTTATTACATAGTTGCTTACTGTTTTGGAGGTTGGCATTATTTCTATTTTTTAGCCAATCTTTCTAAGCTCTATCTCTGATTTGTAGTATTTGTTTGGTGGATTTGGTTAGCCAAGTTGCATGAGTAGCCTTTGTTCTTTTTATTCTAAGAGAGGCTTAGTTGTTGAGAGTATCTAGGCATAGTTTATTGAAATAGCTGACAGTGTCATCTAGAGGTAGAGTTTTTAATAGTGACCAGTTAAATTATTTTAATATGTTATTAAATGGGTTTTCCCTGAAATTTGTTAGGCTTGTGGATGTTTTGTAGGTATGAGTTTTGGGCTTTTGGGAGGGGGTTCTATAAGTATATGCAGGTAGGTGTTCACTTAAAGTATTGGGAAGTGTACTGGATATTGATGTTTGAGTATTTGAGGGGGTCAGAGAGAAGCATCCAGTCTAGGGCTGAGCTTAGTTTGCTGTTGTTTTGTATTCTAGTAGGGGAGGTGATAAGTTGTGTAAGATACTATTTACTGGTGAATCAGTGGATAGGTTTAGCCAATTGTTATTGACATCTCCCATGTTTACTGTTTCATTAGAGAGGTTTTTGGACACCCATGAGAGAATGTATTCCGTAATAGGGATGTTTTGGCCTGGGGGAATATATACTGCTGTAATACAGAGTTGTTTATTATTATTTATTTTCAGAAATGCAATGACAATGTCAGCATTACTAAAGGTGGAAATACATATGGAGACAGGTAGAACTGCATAAGTGTTGGGATAGAGTAATGTTACACCTCCTGTTTTTTTTGTTTATTTTATAATTTCTTAGTATGTTATAGATTGTTGGGGGAATTCTGTATATTTGATATGTGGTTTTAACCAAGTTTCAGTGTGAGCTACTACATCTGGGGAGTATTATGATAGCCAGGAGTGGAATTTGGTTATTTTGTTACAGATACTGCATATATTTAGGGTGACTAGCATCATATGTTAGTGGGGTGTGGTTTTTATGGAGTCTACAGTTGGGGTGGATGTCACCACATTGTGTTAGGTTATAAAGATGAGGGTAATATTTGTTGTAATGGTTAGCTAGTGTTTTGTTCAGAAGTGAGCGCAGATATAGCTGTGGGGTAGGTTCTAGACAGAAGTCAAGAATTAGTCTCTTTAAAAAGTATAGTTTGCTAGTCTCGATAAGGCTGGCAGATATGTTTCAGAAGCTATTTGAATGTTTTTCATGGTGGGTTGAAAAGGTGAGGGATATTGAAGTTCAGTGTATTTGTGAGTAATTCACAGAAGTGGCATGTGTTAATAGTGTAAGAACAATTAATGTGAGTAAGATGTGAAGTGTATTATACTTAAATTGTAGCATTTGTACTTTACAAGCCAAGGAAGGATAAAGAAGAAGAAAAATGGATGTGCATAGAAGGATGTATTTGTGTGGGAATAGTGTATGGGAGTGTTCAGGCAATATGAAGTAATGTTATATAAGGGATATGTTTGAGTATTAGATCACTAATAAAAAGCAGAAAATAATTTGTGATTGGGCAAAGAGAAAAATTGGAGATGGAGCTTGAGTTTAAATAAATGTAAGTGATGTGGGGGTGTTTGGGAATGGTGGTTGGGTAAGGGAGGGAAGTAAGCCCAAGCCCAGTGAGGGTGAAGAGGGTCAGGCTACATCCATTGGAGGTTTATGCAAAAAAAAAAAAAAACAAAAACAAAAAACAATCCATAAGTATGGTAGTTTATAGTAGCGCTAAGAACTAAGGAGACAGAGAAATAGTATTATAGAAACTAATAGAAGAAGGATGAATTTTAGAGAACATTTTACTTGATACAAATCATACTCAAATAAGAATTAAATGTATTCAAGGATGAATTGTATAGTATTTTAATGATTTATTATTAGAAGATGTTTAATATTAAGTAGAATGCTATTTATAAGCAGTAGTGTTAAATTTGGGGGAATAATAGTTAAACAAACTTATTATGGCAGCTTTGTGGTATACAGAGACATCAATGTGACACGTTCTGTTAGTGGTTCAGGTGCTGGAAGAACTAGTTGCAGATAGGAGTAAACAACTAATGTCAGTCACCTATATTGGAGGAGAGAATAGTAACTCTGGCCTGCTTCATTCAGCACTAGCAATTGGAAGCTAGTGGATGCTAGAAAACATCGAGATCAAGGATGTGAGCTTAGTGCTACCAAGCCACTTACAGTAGCCCTCATTGAGCATTTGGGTGGGAGGAAGGACATATCAGGGGAGGACATAATAAGCCTATATGGCATTGCCCATGTCTACATCAGCTACCTATGCAGGTAGTTAAGTCTAGTAAAAATGTTTCCATAGCCTACAGTGGAAATGTTGCAGTCACTCTAGTGCAGATAGCATGTAGTTCCCTAGCCTGGAAACAATTAACATCTGCTCCTGAAACAGAGAAGGCCCCAGTCTGGGGAAATTAGACTAGCCCCTCAGGCTGTTGGGATGACAGCACTCCCTACCTCATTAATACACAGTTGAAAGAGTTACAAGTAAGGGCACAAACATCTCCATGGCTGTCTGGATGATGGTCCCCTATGATCATCTCTTACTCTCCTGCAGGTAACATGCGTGTTCTGTGTGTTCATATATACATTTCTTCTGTAAAACATCACAGACAAACTTCTAGGGCTAAATTGATGAAGAACACAGCTCATCTAAACTGCCACAGCACTAATCAAAACTTTATTTTTCATTGAGTATAAACCATCCTGCTCCCCCACATGGGAGCTTTGCCCCCCCCACACACACACACATATACACATCTCCCCTTAAATATGTGTACTAACTGTGGGGTCACATAACACTGGGGAAGGGAAAAAAATCTTATCACAGTCTACAGTGGTTTTGCATAAGCAGCACTGCTGTAGTACCTCCATTACAAGATGTTCTATGAGCAAAAGTAAATTCGAACAGTTTGGTTAAGCAGCTAGAAACTGATTATACTGGCACTGGTCACTCATAGAGAAGCTCATAAAGATACCATATGTGGATATCATATAGTATTTGCCCATCACTTAGATATAAACTTGGACTCCAATTTGTATATGTTTCTCTGTAAACCAGCTTTTCTACTGCTACACTGGCTGTGACTACCCTCATTTTAGCACCAAAAGGCCATGTCAATAGCAACATTGCTTATGATATGTTTCTATCTTTGAATTCCACTTTGAAGGATGCGCTCAATATATACCTAATTAAGATGTCTTATTCTGTCTCAGCATTGTCTTAGGGGTGCAGTTACACACCATTCCTGAATCAGCAAGTCTTCCATATCTCTGAATAATTTCATGTTTTGTATCATGTCCCATATACTTGACATTGACTGCACACACTATGTCTCTGCATCTCACCAACTGTCTCCTCCAGCACAACCAGAACAATCATTTTTGTGTACGTTTCATATTTCACCTTTTTTGGAGTAGTTTTGTATAATGTTTTTTGACGTAAATAGAAGAGAATATGCAGCAATGACAAGTTTAATTTCAATAGCACCCCTTTCCAATACAAACTTAAAATATTGAAATAATTCAGCATTTCAGTAATTGGTGCTTCAGACAGTTGGACTGTTTGAAATTAATTTGTCCTTGTCAGCTTCAGGCAGTTGTCTTACATGCATCTTCATAGGGGAAGGAAGACATTTCCAAATAAAAATAATGATATGTCATTCACATTTTTCCCATTTAAACATTTTGTTAAGTTCTTGATTGTATTTCCGGATCTAAAAGCTAAATAAATTAATAAAAAATAAATGAATACATATCAGAATAAAATATACAATAATTAAAATTTGTATTTTTACCAGTCTTCTCACAGCAACAATTAAATAACCTACAATTTCATTTAATTATGTGAAATTTGTGTATCCCCATCTGCCCAGAAGAGGTGCATAATGAATGTATTTATAGTTAATGCTGGCTGTGGACAGAGGTGCTTCTGGGTAATGAAATTCAGGTCTCTAGTTAAAAGTCATGATAGTGCTAATCACATCCGCGTTTGCCTGCTTGGCTCTACGAAGAGGTAATGTGCAATGTGCTTATAAAATTCATCAACATTTTCATGCACTCTTACATTGATGGTATTTTATGCAGTAATTTAGTAGAAAAATATACTGGTTATGAAGTCTGGCACTGATATTGTCATGCATGCTAGTGATAAAGGTAGATGAAGTAATGAAGTGCTACGTAAGTGTTAGTTATCTGTACTGTTAGGGTGATGAAATAAAATAAAATAAGTTATCACAGACAATAGCTGTTAGGTTTTTGTCAGATCCACATTAATGAATAAGCACACGATGACTTTTTAAAATATATTTTCTGATGTCACGGGGTTTAGTGATATAAAATAGGTGCACATGTTTTTCATTGGGCTCTCGGTATAAGTTAGTGTTTCCCTTTGGAATGCCAAATGCCAAATGAGGTTATTTAATTATTCATACTGATTTCCTAATGAAACATGACTTACAGCTTCTGGTAGTAACACTAAAGAAGCTGCTATCCTCTGTGACAACTTCTGCAAAAATGGCTGCCAGATACCACTGTACTTTTCTGTGCATTTTAAAATGAATAAAGACAGGTAAGGACAGTTTGAATTATTTCATTTATTTAAACCCAATTTTCTGTTCCCACTGCTCTTTTTCCAAAAACTGAAGCACAGAGATCAAAGGGCATAAACGCACAAAATTATACAAACAAGTCATTCAAAACAAATACAAACATAAATATGCCTAACATCATATTTCAATGTATTTTTAAAAGTAACAAAACTCGTGAGATACCAGTGTGATTAAAAGGATTTGTGTGCTGCTCTGTACTTCTGCAGTCACCAGATCTGCAGAGTTTTCAGGCAGGAAAACTAATTAAAAATGATACTGTCTTTCTTCTGTATGCTAAAACATTTGAAAAGTGTGTTTTAACTGGGTTGAGTGCTGTGAACTGCACCAGTGTGTGTGACCGAGGAAGAATACCATGAGCCTTCAGAGTATAAAAATGGAGCGTAGTGATTTACTTAACAAAAAAAAAAACTTTACTCATCAATATCTGAGAAACATGTAATGTTGTGAAAAGGATATGCCAGCAGTCAGAACTGTACTTATAATCTCAAGTAGGGATGTCGGGAGGCATACACACTGTACTGATTTCAGTACAACATTTTTAGAAGGGGGGTAGCTTTTTTGAAAAAAAAACGTACATATTTAAAGGGTGTTGGCTCCTTTAAGGAGCATACCAGCCAGTCGGAAGTGAGCTCACATCATGTCCGGCTGGCTGGCTGCGAGCAGGAAACAAACTTGGAAGGCAAGCAATGGATTCACGAGTGGGAAACAAAGGTAGGATTATCAGAAGGTGGCTGCAAGCAGGAGCCAAACAATGGATTGATTCGCGAGTGGGAAACAATCGCAAATGGATTATTGGAAGGGAAACAAAGGGGTGTGTGTGCCTATATGAAAATTCCCCCACATAATACACCTGCTGGCTATAGGTGTCCAGGCTCAAACCCTGTACCTTTGCTTCAGGGTAAGAACAGCCTAAAGTCCCTAACCACCACCATTTCTGAACTTTGTTCAGATTTTGATGTTTGTCCAGGTTTTTTGTGCTAAGGTGTGAAGTGAGAAGTTCTGGGTTCAAGACATGCATGGTGATAACACAGCATTTTATTCTAGCAACTTTTCAAAATTATACAAGCAATGTTTAAAATGTGTCCCTGTTTTTTGGGCTTTTGTCCCCCCCCCCCAATAAATGTTGGCTTTTTCCAGATTTCTTGTGCTGCAAAGTTCAGAGATACAGCTGAGTATCAACATTTTACAAGGAGCTGAGAGCTGCAGGGGAACTTAGGTTTAGTGCTGCTTATGCAGAGTCTGCTTCAACTGTTAATAGCACAACAGGTAGTGTACTTTCTTTTGATGCAGAAGGCTGTGGGTTCTTCTCCCACAGTAGGTAGATGCATTGCTGATACTGTACTGTGTTGTAAAGGGGGGTGGATGCTGTAGTCTGTTTTGGCGAAGATATCTAGTAGTAACTATGAACCTGTTATCAGTTTGCCATCCATTCCCTATTGCAATATTACTAGCTTATCATTGTTTTTAATGCAACATAGGCAATTTATTCCTCAAGGGCAACAGGCACATTATTTGTAGATGAAACCATAAATATAAAGTTGTTTGCTAGCAGCAGCCTCTTCATTAGTTACAGATTTCTCTAATGTGGAATTATGTAGATGGCTTTTACAAGTTCAGAGATTGTGCATATTGACTGATACTGGTAGACTGTAGAAGTCTGAGTAGACTTTTATGATGGAAGGTGTATCAAAGAGCACGTGTATGTTTCATGTGCAAGGGGCCTATGATTTGAAAACAGCCCAAAGTTAATCTTTATTTGCCACTGGCAAAATGTATTTTCTTTGAATGTGGGTTTTAATGCTGTTTCAATGAATGTGAGTTTCAAGGGCAGAGAAGTTTTAATGCTAAGTCTAGTTTCATTGTGAGACTGCATTGCTTTGCTTAGCAGATATTTATTGGTGTTCGTGCTGTAAAATGCAAAATAAAACTTTTTCTGGCAAATCATTTAGGAATGAAGTCACTAAATAATGACCGACGTTAAGTTTCAGACGTCATAATCTTCAGAAAAATGCATGCTAAAGCAAGACCTGATATTCTAGCAACTGTCTTAAGTTTATACAAGGTCAATTTTAGTACTGTTTGTATGTTCCCCAATATATTTGGCCTTGTCCAGATTTCCTGCATTAAGAGGTTGAGAGGTATGTGCAAATAAATCGCTTTATAGAATTAGGAATATCCAAACCTCACAACTGTCCCCAATTTTGGCTCAAAATGTTGCTCTCCCCCTAATAATCTCTCCGCAAAATAGCAATTTTGGAAGAAAACATGGAGGGTTTACTTTACTTTTATAAATAACTGTAATGATCAGAGTTATACATTACTTTTATTTCAGAAATGCATGTAGATTCTCTAATTTTGTCAGCTGCTCTAAGTTAACTGTGCTCATATTAAAATGGTGTCCCTTCTTTGACAGGTTCCCAGCTGTATTGTCTGGCAATTTTATATTTTTGCATCACATTTTTGGTCCGTTTTTCATAAAATTGCAGTTTTCTGGCAAATTAGTGGCAAATTGTTAAAGACTGAAGTTAGAAAATAATGGCAGACATTTGAGTTTCAGATTTCATACCTTTCAGAAAATTTGTACTAATGCAAGACCACCTACTATTCTATTATCTTTCTAAGTTTATAAGAGCAATATTTAAAAAAATGTCCTTATTTTTGGGCCTTTGCCTCAGTTTTATTTATGAGTTTGTTGCTCTAAGAGGTTGAGAGGTGTGTGTGTGTGTGTGTGTGTGTGTGTGTGTGTGTGTGTGTGTGTGTGTGTGTGTGTGTGTGTGTGTGTGTGTATGTGTGGTAGGTAGGTAGCATACCTCTCAACTGTCCAAATTTTGCAGAATATCCAGATTTTTGCCCCATATTTTTTGTCTGTTCCTCATAAATTTTGTGATTTTTCTAGAAAATCACTGAAGGCTGAAGTTGCTAAATAATGACAGACATTTGAGTTTCAGACTTCATGTCCTTTAGAAAAATTCATACTAGCACAAATCCTGTTATTCTAGCAACTTTCTCATACTAGCACAAATCATGTTATTCTAGCAACTTTCTAAGTTCACGAGAGCATTATTTAATATATGTCCCTGTTTATTTTAGGCTTTGTCCATATTTCTTGCACTAAGAGGTAGGTAGGGGTGTGTGTGTGAATGAAACATCCTAGTTAGGGGTAGCAGGTGGTTAGTAATTTACTCAAGCTCAAAACCTGTACCTTAGTTACAGAAAACAAAAGCATAAATTCTCTACCCCAACTACCATGCTGCATTTTTCAAAGAACTGACATTTCAGGTTAATTTTCAATTCAAGGAACCGAGTTTGAGTGAATTTATATTATATTACTGAAGGGGCATTACAGCGAATGCCTCTTCATCGACACTAAAAGAGCGAACCGTGAATTACAAGAATGGCCGTAGCTTGGCTGGGGAGGGGTGTAGCAGTTTGAGTGCTGTGAGTACAAATTTGAAAATCCTAGCTACACCCCTGATCTCAAGTTAGTCTGTTCACTGAGCCATACTTCTTAGAGATCTTGTATTTTATCAACAACCCTGAACTGTAAGGTAACTTGTTTTGTTTCATATCAAGGGACATGCCAGCATTTAAAGGAAATGCGTAGTCTATTTATTAACAACTGTGTGAACAACTCACAAATTATGGAAACACATAAAACAGCAACTTCAATTACTGGCACATGCACACAAAAACAAACTGAGTCACAAATTTATGCATGTTTGAATGATACAAGAAAATAAAAAAAAGCAATTTCATTACAACACCTTCAACAGAATTGCCAAATTAGTATGTAGTCTGTCACAGGGGAGTTTCATCAGTTCAGGGCACACGCACAAATACACTCAGTGAACCTAGATCAGTTTAGCAAAGCTGATAGCCACAGTACTGAAAAAAAGAACTAGTCCTTTATGTACCTCGATATATGATTTACAAGTGGGGATGATGTTAAAAATGCACTGCAAAACCTGGGGGTAAGCTTCCAAGAATTTGGAAAAACGGTCTTAACTTTGGAGGGCTAACATAACAAAATACTTCCCATGGTAAATCAACTAGATAACATCACTAAATATCTAAAATATACCCTTTTCTCACTAGAAGCAAGGTTTAGAAGACACAATATAATCATTGGGCTTATGGGAATAGTACTCTCATGGCAAGTTTGAGCAGGTAGTGCAAGAAACTGTTAATCATGTAGTGAGTAGTGCCAAGGTGCTTTCATCATATACAAGTGATGGAGAATACAGCGCTTTGCATTCCCCCTGCCAAGGTTATCCATCAAGTCTGAACAGTTAGAAACCACCGTAGAACCAGATATCAGATGCAGCAACACAGATCACACACAACCAGGAATCCACTGAGCAGTTTTCTAAACAGTAGTATTTTATTCAGATAAAATCTCTTCAGTGCTTTAGCTAAAAAGCCTTTTCAGAGTATAAAAGTAATTATATCATTACAAAACATTTACCCAATTAAAATTGTCCAATTACATTCAGTATTAAGCCACTAAGGGACTAAGGTTTCATATTTCAGTATAAAAATAGAGTATTTTTGTAATAGTTTAATATTCAAAAGAGAAGTATTGAACCTATCCACCTTAACCTGTTCTAATATACTGACCTGAAGTCCTTCCACATTACTACCGTGATATTCTTTAAAATGTACAGCAACTGGGCAATCTGTCTTACACTTCATGTGCGTAATATGTTCTAAAATTCTAACTGTGAATGCCCTTTTACTTTCACCACCATAATATTTATTACATGGGCATCTAAATACATAGACAACCCCCTCAGTGTCACATCTAAAAATATTTTGTGTCTCATTTTTTTTTCATTAATATTTGGGAACAGCCTAACCACAAAATTACAATAGGAACACTTTCCACAAGGTAAGGTCCCTTTAAGGCTACTTCCCCTTCTAATATTAACCTTAGGAGATACAAATCTACCTGTATCATATCTCCTATGCTCCTTCCATGCTTGTATGATACATAGGCCCCAGGATTTAATAATCTTCCGTGTAAGACTAGATTAGTCTTACACGGAAACGCCAGTCTAAGAGTATGACGGCAGTGCGCCATGCATATTAATGAGGGCACGCTGCCTCAACTCTAAAGCTTACATGGAGCGTGGACGAGTGTAGGGGGTGTGTCGGACTGCCAAGCAGTCCAAAAATCTACGCCCCTGCACTGACAAAACCCAAGAAATGTTGAGTTACATGAGCGAGTCCGCTCACATGTATACATTGTAACACTACACTCCCCCATATGTTAAACCTCGTACAAATTTAAACATTTAAAGAACTGTATTTTTTTTTGTTTTATTTCCGATATAGCTGCCCGTATTGGTGTGTGTTTGCGTGGGATTACCCATCGCTTAGCTACAGTTAGCAGCTTAGACACCGAAGAGGATAATAAGAAAAAATATGCAAATTAAGCAAAATAGCAATAGTGTAGTGGTTAGAGCCTTCGCACAAAGAGGAGGCATTCCTGGTTCAAGACCCACTACTGCATGTTCCATTTTGTGTTGGAAATCTGTATACGAAAATATTTCCTGACATTTATCATGTATAAGTTTTGTAAAAAGCAATCAAATGTTATATGTAGTAGTCAACGAATTATATATATATATATATATATATATATATATATATATATATATATATATATGAAGGTGAAATGGTTATGCATTCTGAGGCATGAGTAACTTATTTTAAGCAATATGAAACACGGCTAAGCACATTTTAGCAGTATTTAGCACATTTAAAACCAATTGCTCGTAGCTGAACAGCACGTTAACAAGTGCAATGTATTTGTGCATAGCTGCGCACGGCACTAACTAGCGCAATGTCGGGCAACATCGAGCAATGTCGAGCAACGTTGGGCAAAGTCGGGCAAAGTTGAGCAAAGTCGGCTAAACATGACCACACCTCCTTTACTGTACCTTAACCATTCAGGTCTGGCCAGTAGGAAAATAAAAAGCAGTGACTGGGCTCAAACTCAGGATACTGTGCACTATAGGCATAGTACATAACCACTAAGCCATGACAGCATTTCATAACCATGCACTTTCAACAGACACATATCTATCAAAGGAATATTAAACATTGCTAACATCAGCTAAGCAGGTGTGCCTACAGCTGAGTTTTTTCAAAACTGGCCAATTACAAATAAGTGTGGGAAATGAGGCATATTTAAGCTCCACAGGCAGGAATACTTGCCATAACTGGTTGTAGCTCCCCTTCTGCAGTCAGCATGGCCGGTATTGGAGAAGGCACTTGATTTCGAGTGCAACGCTGGGGTACTGAGGAGACCAAAGTAGTGGTTTGGCTCCTTGTCCACAATCATGAGGAAAGACTCCTGTGAGGCCAGTAAAAAGGGCACCCAATATAAAACAGAGGCCTGGAACAGTCTAGCTCATGATCTCACCAGTGCCACTGGGGTTCCTTGGACTGGTGAGCAGGTCAGGCACCATTATTCTGACCTGAAGTGACGTAAGGAGGATCCACTGGACCAGTGGATCCAGGAGTCCCGTGTGATGCCTAATGCCCCAGTACTGAGTAAGTAGCCATTGTATTAAGTAGTTAAGAATTGCTATGCTTGTCTATACTATGGATAGGTATACCTCAATATCATTGCATTTACTTCACAGCTACAGGTGTCCGGGCTATGAATCAGCAAGCCCATGAAGATAGGTTGCAAAGGCTGCATCATCAGGCAGGTTAGTAATTATTCTGCATGTACTGTTATATAAAATAAATGAGAGAGCCTTCAAAAAGTGTTTTAACCCAATAAATAAAGGTGTAATAATACTTTAATAAATGTATAATTCCTGGAGTGCGTCTGTGTCATTTTTTTTATATGTTGTTGTACTGTTGCATTTTACAAATAGTACTATTGTATTAAGCAGTGTTAACCCACACATGGGTAGGCCCATATAACGTGGATGAAGGGAGTGCCAGTAGCTTTTATGTATATTTACAGCCCTCAACTGTTGGTTCATGCCCAGCATGTACAGGTTAATCTGGCACATGAGTAGCTTGGTATTTTGTTCCCCAGAAATGTCAGTGTGCTGCCAGAAATGTAGGGAGCTGTTAACATATAACTGATACTTTCACCTGAACATATCTAGATAATTATATGAAAGTAGAGTTGTCAGTGTACCATCTTAGCAGTAGTATGTGTGAGCAACTCTTAAAATATGTAGCAGTAACATCTGCATCTTGGACAATTTGTATGTAAGATACAGCTCATGTATATAATGATCTAGCAAAATCCAATTGCACAATATAAGGACATTGGGTAGTGTAATAATACATGTAAGGGACATATAACTGCAGTTAATAGGAATGTAATGAAAACTAGAAGGATATATAAGTTGTTAATTGAGCTATCCTTTTCCACCCTACTGTATGTGCATAAAAAATACAATTCCACCCCTCAATCGGTATGTCTAATCTCAAAACATTTGATGGGACATATGTCCTATTGGTTTATAAATATTTGCATTTATTTCTATGAATGTGCTCTCTTAAAATACCACAATATTGGTGGCCTGTTGCCATCAATTCAACCTGCATGCTGTTGTAATGTCCACTATTGTTCTATATATGCATGTGTTATGCTTGCTTTTCAACTTTTGAAAATCTGGTGTGTTGGGTTAATGGGAATACGTCTGCATGCTGTTATAACTAATTGGGAATGCTGTTGACTGTTACTAACCCATATCTTTATTAAATCCTCCAAAACATAGTTCGTATGGGAAAGCTGGTCCCAGCGGACCCACCTGTCCCACCTCAGCTGGCCATGGCACCTGGCATCAGCAGGTCCGGTGCCCAGCCTGGGACCTCCTCCTCCATTGGCCCTGTGCCACCTTCAGGTGGAAGTGCTGCAGGAGATGGGGCTCGGCCCCCCATGCAAGCGTGGGTGGAGGAGGGCCACCTATCAGCCTTCGAATGGTCCGGGCTGTGGTGCGTAGAGAGATTGAATGTTCTGTTGCAGAACCTCTATGCCAGCTTGAGGCATGAGTGGTGCAACTCCTGGGTCAGCCTGTCCCTCCTACATAGCCCCGAGCACAGCCACCCTCTGGACTGTGAAGGTGTAGTGGTGACTGCCCATGAGTGGGGACCTCAGTCCCACTGTTTCCATCTGTGGGCTCATGGGCTTGCGATTTCCAAACATCCCTCCCAGTCAAAGGTGTTCCCCCACCACATGTCATATACCACCCCTGTATGCATCTTGTTTGTCTTGTTGGTTTACCTCCCCAACCTACCTTCCCAAATATACCTACTTCCCCTACCCCACATTCCACTCTTACCTGAAAAAAAAGGGCAATCTGCTCCCAAAAAAAAAATCACACCCCATACATAGCTGCCCATTTTGCACACATGTCCACTGGACACATAAAATGTAATTTAATTGGCATTACAACATACTTTGTTGCCCTCAACCCTCTCTCAGGGGTTGAAGGTTTCATATCTACCTCTAAATTTATTCCATATGTACAGCTGTTGCTGTTAAAGAAATGGGCAGCTATGGACCTTCCCTACACCTGTCCTGCACATCCTGAGCTACTTTCCATACTGTCTTTCTCTCTTTGTGCCCCTTTTTCACCACTTCCCTATCTCCCCATTTTTCTTTTCTTTCAAAGAAATGAGAGCGGCAGTTAGCAGGAGTAAGCACTATTAAGCAGTAGTTAGTGGGTTTGCGCAAATGTGCGCTTGTTTGCGCTTAGCTAAGCATTGCTAAGCATTGCGCAAACCCGCGCAAACCTGCTTACAACTGCTTAAAAGTGCCTTAATAACTCTGTATGTGAGAGCCCTTGTTCTGCTCAGGAGGAAAATAAAACACCTCTGTCAGTCTCGAACCCCAGACCTTGTACACACTACACAACATGAAGAACCACTAAGCCACAGTAGATACACAACAAGTTGGTATTGAAATAAATATATCATGCATCAGAATGAGTGAATGTAAAGGAAAAATAGGAATGCCATACCACACAACTTGTTCTGTGGATCTTTACCAACAGTTGATGTGGGATTACATTACATGACTGTGATAAGAGAAGCAGCCATTCTAGCAGGAAATAATGTTACACCATCACTTGACAACCCCACACAGTATCACAGCAAGACAAACACTGGCATATCTGTTTAGGGCAGAGGCCATACCTCCCAACTGTCCCTAATTTTCAGGGATGTCCCTGATTTTGACACAAATTTTAGCTCTGTCCCTCTGAATCCCTCCTAAAACTACTGACTTTGGCCAGAAAAATGGTGAATTACACTTAATGAATAATGACAATAATTAAGAGTTAGACACTTCTTTTACTTCAGAAAAGGTGTATTAATTCATGTGCTCTGATTCTCCCAATGTTTCAACTTAATGGCACTAACATTTTAAAGGTGTCCCTGACTTTTTCCTTACTTTTCCCTGAGTCTGTTCAAATATGTACCTGAGTGTTTGAGAGGTCTGGCAGAGGCAGAAACACAGAGGCATATCAGCCTTTCTGCTGTTACATACTGTGCAAATAGCTTTGGAAGGAGTTTTGGAAGCATACCCTTATGTAGGAATACAACACTAAAATACAAATGGATGTAGCCATGTACTGGTAGCAACCAACTGTAACAATGTCATTGCTCTATTGCTGAAAATACCTGTGTGGTGCACAGACAAATAATAACAGGCTATTCTCTGGCTACCATGTGGATAGGTCCACAGTTGGGAGTTACACAGACAGATTACTTGCCTTGATAAACTAACATGTACACAGCAACCCTGTAAGTCCAGCAAGATAAAATCCACACAATAATACATACATTCTTTGTACTTCTGCACCCCTACCCAAATGCAGAATATACCTGTGTGCGCAGGGTCTACCAGGGATGTAGGTAAGCATACTCACAGTATTGACATGTGTCCAGTTTTTCTGAGCAGCTTGTGCTAATGTCAACACTAAAAAAGCACAAACTGTTTAGAACTGAGTAAATGAATATTCACAATATAGCAGTTCACAAACAATTCTTGTGCCAAAGGAATACATCTCAATAACTAGCTTTGTATGGCAGTTAATTGTAAACGTTGAAAAGTAAGTACATCTTTCCATGTATCTTGGGGTGGCATTTTGAGGGGCGAGTACATTTCTACACTGACAAGTGGGTACTGGAAGCAGCAACATTAGGTCTGAGCACAAAATGTAAATCTCTGGCTACACCCCTGGCTTCTGATATAAGAACTATAACAACCTTCTGTCTTAAACAATGATGTCCACAGCAAACAAGGATGATCTCCATCTTGGAAAGCTGAAAGGGCGACGCCTACCTGAGTTAGCAATTTATAGTACTGGGTGCTATGACAGTTATTATTGCAATTACTACACAGCAGGCTGCATGCAATTAGCAAGTGGTGGCCACTAATTGGTGCAGATGCCATCACATGGTCATGTGCAAATACCTACAAAAGCAGGCTGCAATCTCTGCCAGCAAACTAAATCACTCTATTGCAGAGACTGACAGAGAGAGAGAGAGAGAGAGAGAGACAGAGAAAAAGAAAAAGAAAGATTACCAAATCATACAAAGGAAAGGTATGTGACACATATGTATTTACTGGCATGTAGTAGATGTTACTGAAGAATAGTCTACATAATGTGAACCATTCATATGTGGCGGAAGTACTTATTTATCATAGATGTTCTGCTTAACTACTGCTATGGACAATACAGTGTGTACCTGTGGGCAGTGGGACATACCTGTGAAATGTGTAGCTCAGCATTAAATGTCAAAGATCTGATCCATGTTATCTGTATTCTGTACAGCAGTGTGGCCAATGGCTGTTGGGGGGATTAGCGCTGACATTATATAAACATGGGTGTGACAGAACAACGCATGCATGATAGTCATATTAAAGTGTAGCTTAGCATTGGCAACTGCTGTAGCAGTCTAGTATGCTTATCTAGCATTTGTAGCCATATATACCCCCCTAATGTTAGTGTGTGTTCATATGTGACACCTGTTTGTGTTACAGCAAGGCCCAACAGTTCAGCTGTGAGGTCCAGAGACTTACAATAGTGTGGACCTTGTGTGTGTATGCCACACACATACGGAGAAATATATATGTGTCATATATATTCACATCTGTATATGTGCATAGAGCAGTATGCCGTGGTGGTACGGCGGTAGCATTGTTATCTCACAGCAAGAGGTTCTCCTGTTCGATTCTCGGCATGGCTTGGGAGTGCCTTCTCTGTGGAGTCTGCATGTCCTCCTGCTGTTGGGTAGCATTCGAAAGACATGTGTGCGTAAATGGGCATGCCTTCGTTGAAGGTTGGGCATCGAGCTGGCACCTCAGTGTTTAGTAGAAATCTACTGCCAATCATCAGCGGACCAGAGTTCTGCTGTGGCAACCCCTTACTGGGAAAAAGTGAAAAGACAAACAAAAACAACATATTTGCATAGAGCAGGGGACATATTGCAACTGTTTGTAAAGGGTGGAGATATATATGTTGGTGAAGGTTAGTATGCTTATATTTGTATGTAGGTTTTAGTGTGTGACAAACAAGACAGCATACAGTGCTGGTATATGGCATGTGGTGGTTAAACACTGTGGGTGGTTTGTTCAGTTTGCAGTGTTGAAGCCAGTGAGGCCTGCTAAAGCTACCTGGGCTGTGAACACCTTCAATGCATTTATCCCATGACTGTGCAATTTTATTACATTACTATACACCTCACATCCTTTGTATAATTGATATTCTCACTATGAAAGATGAAATGTGTATGTGCCTACATATATATGTATATGTACACCAATGGATGTGTATATGTGTGTGTAGATATATATATATATATATATATATATATATATATATATATATATATAAAGTTATATATACTCATACACACCTACATCTACTTGTTGCAATAGATTCTCTGTACTGTTAACTGACTGTGATGGTCAATGTGTTTGCAAATACGTCAAAGATATGTATCTGTGGGATAGCTTAGTGGGAAACTGTTTATGTCATGGTATTATGGGTCCTTGCTTTGATCCTAGCAAAAACTGTGTATTCTGTTGCTAGGCAGAAAAAGTGCTATTGCATACAGTGTGATTAAGTCCCTTGGTTTTAACTAGGGTGTGTCATTGGTGGCTAAAGCACTACATCTATGATTATTGATTGGTACTGATGTTGAATCCAAATCCTGTGTGTACTGTAGTACTACTTGAAGCTCTGGGCCTGTACAGCAAAGTATGGTGTATGTCCACATTGCTTGCATCCACTGTTTTGTGTGGTCCCTGTATTCATCACAGATTACATTTCTCAAGATTAAGGTTGTGTAAGTACTGACACACAGTACTGTATAGTGCACACTAAAAGCTTATCTGGGTTGTCATACCTTTGTGTCCTGTAATTATGTCTGATGTGTGTGTGGGTATGTCTGTAACATGTCCTTTGACATATGTGTGGTAAAACATATAACTGAATACCTAGCAACATTCATAGTGTACTACAGCAGTATGCAACCTATATTCCCAATTGTGCACATATTTTGGACACGGGTTTGCCATTAACAAGTTGTGTGGTATAATAGTAATACATTTACTGGACCTTACACTCATTGTGATGGATGATATATTTCTTTACACATCAGCTTGATGTATATCTGCTGTGGCTAGGTGGTGCATCGTGTTGCATACAGTGTGCCAGGTACTCTTGTATAGTCTTATATAGTGATTTTATTTTGTTGCTGTGCAGAACATGGTTCATTAGATTGAGAGTGAGCCAGGCACTTCCAAGCAGTTGTGGGGTGAGCAGTGATAAGTGGCAGTTAAAGTGTTTCACTCTTGGTTAGCTAATAGGTTGCTCTATATGACAGTTCAGTGATATCTGTACTGTATAATGTTAAATGTGCCATATGACTTGCTCAGACATATTTTCGTATTTATGTCTTCCAGGGATCATGGCACATCGCAGGAACCCCACTTACAGTAGTGCTGAAGATGACATAATTACTACTAGTATGATTCAGCACTACAGTCTCATGTTCTCACGAACCAGCCAGGACCAGCAGGAGCATACTGCAATGTGGCAAGATGTTGTCCGCAGGGTAAATGAAGTATGTCTGCATAACCAGATATATGAGCAGGTATGCCACCACTGCAGTGATCTTCTCAGACATGTCTGTCAGTGTGCTGCTGATGTGCGGAGACAACAGCTTGCAACAGGAGGTGGTGTTAATATCCATCCCCCCTCACCAGAGTGGAGGAGCTGCTCCTGAGCCTGGTGCCACCTGCCCAACAACAACAGCAGCAGACATACACCATGATGGAGGTTGGAGCCACCCAGCAAGCACACATGGAGCATGCAGGTAACATGGCATATCTGTAGACTACTGTTATCTGTATTGGTAGATCATGCATATGTGAGATGTGGAGTGTGTCGTTAAAAGATGTGGAACCTGTTGTTGTGCAATACTGATCATTTGGAACATAATCTGTAGCCCTGTGAATGTAAACTGTTGCTGTACTGTAAGACAGCAAACACACAGTAGCAATGCCACAGTTGTGGCCACTGACAAACTGTCTCATCTCTGTGTAGGTCCCTCTGGGGTGACATCAAGGCAGCGTACAGATGCTGGTGAGTGTGTTCTACATTTATTATTGTAAATAAAACGTGTATGTCATAGTTAAGGTGTAGGCCATGTACACATGTAACACACCTACCCATAATGCATGCTGTGCATATTTGGTGTAAGACCACGTACATCTCACTAATGTGATTAGCTGCCTCAAACACATGCAATACCCAGACCATCTCAAACAAATGTGGCTAGACTGTAGTGACCATTGGATAGGCACAGTTGATACTCAACATGCACATATCATACACATCTATGTCATACACAGAGCATTTTAACATGCTACACATAAAGGATTCCCACACCATCTGTAAAGACACACTCCAGTATCCAAAATCTCATCCATACATTACACGTAATATACCTAAGGGGTAGAGGGCTATCATGGGGCATTTAAACACTCTGCAACACACTACACATTCATGTCAGGGAATGCTCCTTATTGGCCTCCTTACAAACTCATGTAACAACTGTTTGTGAAATGGTGAATGTAGCCAAGGTAGTACAGTTCTGGTACAGCATGAGTAGTGCTGGTTTGGGAAACATTTGTAGCCTTGAGTGACCACATGATGCTTCATGATGATGGCCTATGGTACTATACCCTATCCAGTTATTGTAACCACAGTACTACACATAGCTTTCATTGCTATACACCTTACTATACACCTTAATGTTGCATGTGTGCACATATATGCACCTCTAAACAATATGCATACCAATCACTATTTGCACAACTGACACATATATGTCTTGTGATGCTATTGAGTGGCTAGGTCATATGACACACATTGGGTATGTGTAGTGTTTAAATGTGCAGTTGTGTTTTAGCATGCCATGTCATGGCTGACACTGGCATGTCCACAATATGATCTACACTCACCATAAGTACCGTACATTGGGTATGTGGCCGAATGGTATTCCATCAATTATCCATGCACCACTGATGATGTTGTGTGAATACTCATCATGCATGTGCTAAAAATGAGTCTACAATTATTTGCTAAAGACACAGAGGCTGTAATCAGCATTGGATACTGATCTGACACACAGATACACATCCAGCCATGGTATGGACACCTGTTTGTTATGGTGCACAGTACATTACAGAGTTTTGAATACCTGCACAGCAATGTTGTGTCAATGTATGCATTGTGTTCCAGGAGGAGGCCCATCACCTAATAACAAAACACATGCATCAAAGCCATGTATACTGTTAGTAACAAGGACAGCCTACACTTGCACTGCATGCTGTTGAGCAACACATGTCCTGCATGCTGACGTGTGATATGACTGTTTTGCTTGTGATACTGTACCCCACCATTGCCTGCTATTGTGTATGTTCTGAGATTGCTGGTGTTATGTGTGTCTGCTTTAGGGAGGAGTGTATTTTTGTATGTGTGCATGTGCGCATGTGTGCGTGTGTGCATGTGCGCATGTGTGCATGTGCACATGTGTGCATGTGTGCATGTGAGCATGTGGTCTGACATCATGTTCAGGTCTGAAAGTGTGATTCCTGTTTTCCTCTCACAGGTGCCGAGGTGGGGCTGGTTCAGTACAGCAGGGAATCTGATGTCACTGAGACAGACAGTGATCATGAGGATAGGTGTGTTGAGGCACAGGCAGGTTTGTCAGGGTCTGTTGTTGCACCACCAATTGACAGTACACAAGTCTCCACCCCATCCATGCACACAGTCATACTGCCTGTGCATCCATCATCACCATTGCCCTTAGCTGAGGGACAGTGTACGGTTGGCACTGGCCAGGACAGTGTGGTATCTATGGCACATGTATCAGGACACAGCAGCCATTGCCAGATGTCTGGAAGGGTACCACATGGGCAGATGCCCAGGGGTTCTCATCAGAGCACTGCTGGTCATCATGCCCCTGGTAGATGTGCCACACCTCTTTCTACCACACGCATGTTCCAGGCTGCCATGGAGGCACAGACATGAATGGAGCGGTACACCAGACAGGGACTAAGGGCACAAAGGCCTCATAATACCTCTGTAAATGACAGTATCCATGACCTAGCAGGTGCCATACGTAATTACACTGAGGTCATTGATAGACGTTGGAGTAAGACATTGGATGTCCTCCACAATGTCATGTCCATGTGTCAGGACAGTGCGGGACAGTTGAGACGTCGACGTGGACATATGCCAGCAACATCAGCAGCTGGAGGTCACCGTGGACGTCCAGCAAGTCACAGCCGCTCCCATAGTGCCAGTACCAGCCCCAGCAATGTTGGGGGGGTTGTCCATAGACCGCCCTAGAAGACCACATGCACGTGGCTCTGGCCAGTCCCAGCAGGGACCTGGATCCAGTGGACATATGTCAACCTCTTCGGATAGAACCCAGTCTGTAGCACCCCTGCCAGGCACAGGTTCCATATCCGTGGCCAGAGACAGTGATCTGTAAAGCCTGCCAGGTACAGTCTGTAGCTGTCTCACAAATCTCCATATATGGCAGCCACATGATGGAACTGTGTGCATGCAGACACACACACATAAACCAGAAACCTAGGGCAAACACATACCTGCACACATTACATCAACATTGGCCCATAACAGTACTCATGGCACTCACACACACATGTCGATTGTATGGCTCAGTGTAGGCCTCTGGCAAACCAACAACACACCCTGTGCATATGATGAAACCTGTGCCACCTCCTGTCATCTGTAACATTGATGCAGGAACAGGCTAACATGGTGATGATGCACAGGGTGACTTTAATAAAGTATAGCAATGGTTGAATGTGTAGCATGTTGTCAGCAGTAAAGTGTAATTATATCCTTGAAGGTGTAGCTGAGCAGGCATGATGCATTAAAGCTGTAATTAGCAATGTTGTATTGTTTCCACCAGTGTTTATTCCAATTGTGTTTTATTTGCCCATGTGCCACTTTTGGCTGATGTGTGTAGTTGTGTCAGCATGTGTTATACAGTGGAGAGTAAGTGTGGGGTGAGTGCAGCACAGGTCTGCAGGTGTACATTTGTGATCATGGTAGAGGTGCACTGTCTGCATGTACGTGCATATTGGACACATGGGCAGGGTGACATGCCCTGTACTGGCCAGTGTTAACACTCCATACTTTCTATTGGTGGCCAGTATGCATTGTACTACACACATTTTGGAACTTGAGTACACATGTGTGTGTATGACACAGGTTGACACTGTGCTGTGGGTGATGCTGTTGTTGCTATCTGTCATTGGTTTGCATTACTAAGGTTAACACTGTCCCAGCTGCATAATCCTTTATTAATGCACACTGTTCACCTACAGGGTTGCATGGACCGTGCTATCACAAACACAAGAAATTCTCACTTATACAGTAAAAGTGCATTAGTCTCATGGACACCTGCCATAAACTAAATATATAATAGAAGGTGTGAAGTTGTACCAAAAGAGTTACATACCAAGAAGGGATAACCTCTCTGGTCAGTATCATTGGGAAAATACAATCTCTCAATAAACATACAAGGCAAGCTTCAAAATACAAAATGCACAGATTCCAAAGACAACACTAAAGCTTTCTTCAGTGTTGTTCATAATCTACAGGGGGAATCTCAGATTGGGTCACAGTTAATGTACATGGTCACAAAGTACATTTATCTGACTGACATTACCAATTTCTTGTCAGACAGTTTAAATGCAGATTTCACCACCCTGTCATTACACAAGGGCCACATTTCCAGACCTGAAGAATGTAAAACCTAATGATTCACAGACACTCTAGTTAAAACATCTCTTTAACAAAGTACACACCACAGTGGCAATGGTACTGGACAGTGTCCCTGGCTGTGTCATACACAAGCTGACATATGAAGTCACCACTCACCTAAACGCTCTGTCCAGATGCAGCCTCTATACATGTTACATACTTGTGGAATTACACATGGTAATGGTGTTCACAGTCCACAAGGGTTGAGCTACAATGTCTTCTTCTTCTTCTCCTTTCGGATGCTCCAATTAGGGGTCACCATAGTACATCATTTCTTCCTGGCCTCTGCATCTTGCGCTATCACGCCATCCACCTGCATGTCCTCTCTCACCACAGCCATAAACCTCATCTTAGGCATTCCTCTTTTCCTGTTACCTGGCGGCTTCATCCTTAGCATCTATTTCACAATATACTCTGCATCCCTCCTCAGCACATGTACAAACCAACTTAATGCTGCCTATCTGGCATGGTCTACTAACCTTCAAACCTGGTCTGACCCTCTAATATACTTATTCTTAAACCTGTCCACCCTCGTCACACCCAGTGCAAATGTTAACATAAATTGATTAAGAGTAGAACTACAACAGGTCCTGGAAACTCTCACCCTATAAGCCAGACCAATGTTATCTGGAAGGCTATGGAGCACAGCATTATGGAACTCATTAACAGAGACATTATGAACCTGCAAACACTGCACCATACACACTTAGGTTCTCTAAAGGCCAAATCATGGCTCCTACACCTAGTAGACCTCAAGCCAGTCAACAAGGCTATAGGTGAGGGAGGGGAGGTCAACCCAGCCAAGCTATAGCTCACCAGCAATTCATACCCCTCCCACATACTGCCATTATACATAACCTCAACAGATTGACCATAAATGATTGTTAGATGATGGCTTGACAACTGACGCACAAATGTAGGACACACAGTAACATTTGCAGCCTCCATGTACTATTCTATGCCAGTAACAAATGGTATTCACCTGCACTCAGTCTTGGGACCACTCCTCTTTGGCATATAGCTTTCTTAGGTACAAGCAAGCACAGTAGGGATATATCTGCCCATGTTTGATGACAATGCATACTGTGGGCTATACTTTATTCTCCAGATGACACACACAACCTCCTAAAGGGTATCATACAGACAGATACCTGGTGTCAAACTCATGCTGTAAAGCTATCAGCCTAAGAAAGCATAGTTATCCACTTTTAGAAAACAAAGTATCCCCAGAGTACCACATAGGTAGTAGCCCCCAAAATGTGGAAGAGGTACTAATGTATACATAGAGCCATGTGTTGTCATCTCTCCTTTGATAATCACATTACCAAAGGGTTTTGGAAATCCCTCTGTGGAGCACATAAGCAACAAAGGGTTTGCATGCAGATCCACAGAGGTTGTTGCACACCGATAATGATTAGTCATCTTTGCCAGACTTTGCTTGCTTTGGAACAGGTTTCAAATATACCTCAAGCATAAACCCTCACTCACACTCTTCAATAGAAATCGTGATGAGTGGATGTGAAACAGAAGATGTAGCCCAGGGATCACTGCAGTGGCTAAGCTTGTCACAAGCATACAGAAGTGACCTAATGTCTGGAAAGCGCCAGCATGCTCTGGCAAAGATAACATATGCGTTCATGGAGAAAGCAGAGTACCCACCTATGAAATACTTGAGGTCACATGTATGTATATGAATTTGCCCCACAGCTATCTTACATGTGTAATGCACATACAGTTGTCATTGTGATATGTCATACATTAGAAAAATCAAAACCCACTCTACATTAGCCAACAGTGTCATACACCTGGAGCATAGACACACACAGTCAGCAAGTGCAAGATTCAAACTCTTTCCTAACTACATTATGACACTACAGCAGTATGCATTTACACAATGCACTATACACATTACTGGGATTTTACCTTTCCACAGGTATATTTGTAGGATGGTGACATCATCAGACTTGACAAAGATGAGTAAAACACTTTTAAGGGGTGTGAGTAGTCTCCAAAAAGGTTTCGCCTCCCCAGGGAGACACACACACTTAGCAAATACAGGATTCAAACCCCTACCGAACTACATTATGATAATGCAGCAGTATGCATTTACATGACACGCTATACACATTACTGGGATTGCACCTTTCCACAGGTATATTTGTAGGATGGTGACATCATCCGACTTGACAAAGATGAGTATACCACTTTTAAGGGGTGTGAGTAGTCTCCAAAAAGGTTGCTCCTCCCCAGGGGGGGACACACACTCACAATTGACAAGTGCAGGATTCACACCCCTACCTAACTATACAATAGCAGCACACATTTACACAATGCGCTATACACATTACTGGGATTTCACCTTTCCACAGGTATATTTGTAGGATAGTGACATCATCAGACTTGACAAAGATGAGTATACCACTTTTAAGGTATGTGAGTAGTCTCCAAAAAGGTTGCTCCTCCCCAGGGAGAGACAGACACACACACACACACACACACACACACACACACACACACACACACACACACACACACACATTTGGCAAGTGCGGTGTCCTTAATCCAAACTAAGTACATCTTTACACTTCAGCAAGCAATATGGAGTTACAGGGTGCACTACAGACATTACTTGCTGACAGTCTGCACAAAGGTTTTTTTCACATTTGCTAACCTCAGCAGGCTTATCATACTAGGTGTATTGTGAGTGTATTGCATGCATAGGCCATGACCATATCATATATGGGTTGATGCACCACATGCCGGCACACACAGGGCAAACCTTGAGTAGCATCTTACCTTCACCTACATGATACTGCAATATAACAGAAAGATGATAAACTTCAACAATTGGCTGAGCTTCTGGTGTCATTCAAAGGGGATCCAGTCTCTGTCTGCCTGTGATGACATGATAGACAAGCCTTGTTGCTTTGCTACAGATGGTTTGCACCTGTCGCCCCTATGCTTCTGAATACAGGCCAAGGCTCTTGCTGTCCCCATATTACCTTTTTTAGGTAAGACTCAAAGGTTTATAGGTTCATAGGTAAGTACTAGGCTATCGGCCCTGGGGCCTATACAAGCCCAGCCAAAAAGGTACCCTGGCTTTTGCCACCCAAGAAATTTATTTTCCTGTGCCACTGTCGAGCAGAGACACAGAAGTGGTCCCCAGGGTGAATTTCCTATTTCCCATCCAATCATCAAGATTTTTCTTGAAGAGTGCTAATGAGGAGCTTTGTTTGATATAGATAGGTAGTTTATTCTGGAGTATGTGAAGTCTCTGGGACCGGAATCTATTCCTCCGGCATGTTCTGTTTATTGTGGTGACAAGGTTTAGGTCCCTAGAGCGTGTAGGTTCATAGGTTCATAGGTAGGTACTAGGCTATCTGCCTAAGGGCATTTATAAGCCTAGCCAGAATGTGTTGGCTTTCGCCTCCCTTTTAAATTAGTTTCCTGGGCCTCTGTCTAGCAGGGCCACTGAAGTGATCCCAGAGGTAAATTTACAATTTCCCATCCACTCATCAAGATTCCTCTTGAAGAGAGTCTGCGAGAGGTTCTGCCTAACATCAACTGGGATTCTATTCCAGAGTGAGGGAAGTCTCTGGGACAGGAATCCATCCCTCCAGCACATCCTGTTTATTGCTTTGCTGAGGTTTAATTCACTGGAGTGTGTGGCTCTAAGAGATTTGTTTTTCTTGAGGTGGAGCATGTCCATTAATTCCGGGTTGGACATGGCCTTATACATCAGGCATAGATCACCTCTGAGCAGGCAGTAAGCAACCAAGTAGAGCTGGAGTTTCTTTAGTCGAGCTGCATAGGGCATCTCTTTGAGGCCCATGATCCTCTTGGTGAGGTACTTCTGTGGTCCTACCAGCTGTTGCATGTGCCAATTAAGGTACATACCAAATGGGGCATTGTACTCTATTATGGGCCTAATGAGTGATGAGTAGAGGGGCACAGTGACCTCTCTTGATCTAGAGGTGAACCCATTTGTGATTAAGTGGGCTACACAGAAGGAATATCTAACCACTTTGGCAATGTGATTATCAAAGGAGAGGTTACTATCTACCTGGGTCCCCAGGTCCCTAATTACACTTTCCGTACCTAGTGGATTACCACCTATGTGGTAATTCGTGGGCACTTTGTTTTTTCCAAAGGGGATGACTATGCATTTTTTGGCATTCAGCTTGAGGCCATGGTTTTGACACCAGGTATCTGTCTCTGTAAGACCCTTCTGGAGGATGTCTGTGTCAGCCAGAGAGTCGATTATGGCCCCCAGTTTTCAGTCATCTGTGAACTTGGTCAGCCATAGTCCTCCCGTGCTTGCCTGTACCTCAGAGAAGTATATACTGAACAGGAGAGGTCCCAGGATCGAGACCTGTGTGATGCCACTTGTGACTGGTTTAGAGTCGGACATGGCACCTGCAACTCTGACCACGTGTATTCTCTCCATGAGCCAGTTGGCCACCCATCTTGTGACATAGGGGTTAATGTTCAAGCTGGTAAGCTTGTCTATGATGCCAGAGTGGGGAATGGTGTCAAAGGCCTTAGTGAGGTCCAGGTAGGCTGTGTGGACTACCTTCCCTTCATCTATGTCCTTGGTAACTGTTTCAAAGAAGTCAACTAGGTTTAGGAGGCAGGATCTGCCTTTAACAAAGCCAAATTGGGTAGGGTCCAGTGTCTGGAGGTTCCCAATGTCTTTGTTTATGAGTTCCATGATAACTCGCTCCATAGATTTGCAGACCAGGCCGGTCAGGCTTATAGGGTGATAGTTCCCAGGTTCTGTTGTGGCACCACCTTTGTGTAGCGGGATGACTGTTGCTGTACGCCATTCTTTGAGTACATAGCCTGTGGTAAGGCTGAGTCTGAACAGTGAATTTAGGTGAGGGTTTAGTTACTTTTGGAGCTCGTGTAAGATGCAGCCTGGGACACCATCCGGTCCCATTGATGCTGTGTTCTTAGCTTTGGAGAGGGCTGTTTTTACCTGCATGTCCGTGATGTCTGGGGCTCTGCATTCTTCTGGGATGGACACAGGCCCTTTTGGGGGTGGGGGGGTGAGGTTTGCACTAAACTTGTCTGCCAGGTTGTTGGCAATGTCAGTTGGTTCAGTGTATTTTTTGCCATTTTGCAGTAGCTCACCTAAATGTTTGATATAGCTAAAGAAGGCTTTGTGGTTATCTTTAGATTCCTTGGCAAATTTTCTTTAGAAACTGGCCTTGGATGATTTTATGAGCAATCGTAGTTTCTTGCTAATAATGATCAGTGATGCCTTTCCTTTTTGGAATTTGGCTCTATCATGTAGTAGTTTCCTCCTTCTGTTGTATAGCTTATTTATGGCCAAGGATGACCAGACTGCTTTCCTCTTTTTGGAGGAGTGAGTCCTGGTTTTACTTGGGATGGCTCAATCCATGCATCCCTGTAGATGCTCATATAATGCACTTGTAAAGGATTCTGCGGATTGGATAGCATTATCCTGTAGCAAAGGGGCTTTGAAACTTTCCACTTTGGTCTTGAGAAGTGTGAAGTTTGCTTTTGAAAAGATTTTCACAGTGGTTTCCTTGACTGGAGGTGGGGTTGGGATGTGGATGTCCAGTGTGATTACTTTATGATCTGATCTTACCAGCGAGGGGTTTACCTCTGGTGTGGAACACTGATCCCCCATGCTGGTGATGATCAGTTCCAGTATGTTGCCACCTCTAGTGGGCATGGTGACCAGCTGTTCCAGGGCGTTTGAGTTTATAAACTCTAGGAAGCATTGGGCAAAGGAGTTTGTACTTGAGTAATTCTCCCAGTCAATGTTTGGGTAGTTGATATCTCCTAATATCATGGTGTTTGGTAGGACCTTTATATTTTCCAGTGTTCTCAGGAATGCTGAGTGAGGGTCTTGAGACAAGGTAGGTGATCTGTAGCAGGCTATGATCTGAAAAGCAGCTTTGCCCACTGTTAGTTGCACTTGGATGGTCACAGAGGCCTTGTGCTGTGCCACTAACCTGGAGGTGTGGGTATCCTTTATGAAAATGGATACACCCCCTCCTTTTGTATTTCGGTCCGGGTTTTGGGGCCGAAGCTCTGAGAGATTGGGATTTCTTTAAGTGGAGCATGTCCAACAGCTCTGTGTTTGAAATAGCTTTGTATGTTAGGCAGAGATCACCTCTGAGTAGGCGATATGCGACAGAGTAAAGCTGGAGTGTTTTGAGACGGTCTGTGTAGGGCATGTATTTGAGGCTGCTAATCCTCTTTGTGAGGTATTTCTGCGGGCTTTCCAGTTGTTGTAGCTGTCTTGTGAGGTACATACCAAAAGGGGTGTTGTACTCGATAATGGATCTAATGAGTGATGAGTAGAGGGGAACAATGACCTCTTTTTTTCTGCATGAGAAACCTTTTGTGATGAGGTGTGCGACGTAGAAGGATTTCCTGACTATTGTGGTGATGTGATTATCAAAGGAGAGTCTACTGACCACCTGTGTCCCAAGGTCTCTTATCACACTTTCTGTGTTAAGTATACTACCGCCTATGTTGTAGTTCATGGGTACAGAGTTTTTACCAAAGGGGATGACAATGCACGTTTTGGCATTGAGCTTAAGGCCATGCCTTTGACACCAGGCATCTGTCTCAGTGAGGCCCTTTTGTAGGATGTCCACATCGTTAGTAGTTTCAATTATGGCTCCTAGTTTGCAGTCATCTGGGAACTTCATTAGCCAAAGATCTTCTGTGTTAGCCTGTACTTCAAGGAAGTAGATACCAAACAGGACAGGACACAGGACTGAACCCTGTGGTACTCCACTTGTCACTGGTCTGAAGTCGGACTTGGAGTCTGCTACTTTCAGTGTGGGTTCTGTTAGTGAGCTAGTTGGCAACCCTTCTTTTGACATAGGGATTTATACCTAGTTTAGTGAGTTTATCTATAATTCCAGAGTGGGGGATGATGTCGAAAGCCTTGGCAAGATCTAGATAGGCTGTGTGAACCACCTTACCCTTGCCTACGGCTTTGGTGACTGCTTCAAAGAAGTCTATCAGGTTTAGGAGACATGATCTGCCTTTTACAAACCCAAAATGGTTGTGGTCCAGAGTTTTGAGACTGCCAATGTCTTTGTTTATAAGTTCCATGATGATACGTTCCATGGGCTTGCAGACCAGGCTCATCAGGCTAATGGGACACTAGTTCCCGGGGTCCGTGGTGGCTCCCCCTTGTGTAGTGGGATAACCATTGCTGTGTGCCATTCAGCAGGCACAAAGCCAAAGGGAGGCTATGATTGAACATGGTACTTAGGTGTGGTGCCAGTTCGTTCTGTAGTTCATGTAGAACGCACCTGGGATGTTATCTGATCCCATGGATGCTGTGTTCCTGGCTTTGGAGAGTGGTTTTAACATGTGCAGACGTGATGACAGCAACTTTGCATTCTTCTGGTATAGAGATGGGCTCTTTCATAGGTGAGAGGGAGGTAAAGTTAGCACTGATCCTATCTGCCGGGATGTTGGCAATATCAGTTGGGTCTGTATATTTAGTGCCATTGTGCTGTAACTCAGAGCAGATCTGAGTGTTGCCATTGTGATTCTTGACATAGCTATAGAATGCTTTGTGGTTGTCTTTAGAATCAGTGGTGATTTTGTTTTCGTAACTAGCTTTGGAGGATTTTATCAGGGATCGTAGCTTCGTACTGAGGCTGACCAGGGAGCTCCTCCACTCATGGGTTTTACCCTCTTTTGCAACAGTTTCTTCCTTCTGTTGTGCAGTTTGTTTATGGCAGGGGACCACCAGATTGGCTTCCTTTTCTTGGAGGATAGTGTCTTGGTTCTGTTTGGGATAGCACGATCCATGCACTCATGTAAGTGCTTATAAAGTGCAGTTGTGTAGGATTCAGTAGTCATAACTGTATTGCCCATCTGCATGGTTGTCCTGAAGTTCACCACTTCTGTCTTAAGAATCATGAAGTTGTCTTTGGAGATATTTTTTAACATGGTTTCCTTAATGGGGGGTGGGGGCAGAATGTGGATATGTAGGGTAATTAGCTTATGGTCAGATCGGACAAATGAGGTGTTGACTTCAGGTGTGGAACACCGGTCACTCAGGACAAACCAAACCCCGTAACCAACACAAATAACCACAAAGTGAGCTAAATGCTACTCATTGCCAGAAGTCTCAGCCTCCAGATGCACACACTCAAGGCACTTCTCAGTATGGAGAATATTGATATCTGTGCCATAACAGAAACCTAGTTCAAGGCTCCAGAGAGCACACCAGGCACTACCAGGATACTACTCATTCCATACCTTCTAGCATCAGAACCTGGATCATAGCACATAGGGTGGGGATGTATCCATATTCATCAAGGATACCTACACCTCTCTCTACATGCTCTCTACAGGATATGTACCCATAGAATGTTGCACAGCAATGTTCTTCCCACTCCACAGGGGTGGGGCCACAAAAGACCCTTGGCATTCATGCGCTATGAACCTGACGAGTCTGATCTGCAAGGCAATGGAGCCAATCATAATGGAAGTCAACAATAAAGACATTAGGAACCTTCACATAGTTGAGCACACCCAGTTTGGCTTCGTCAAATGCAGATCACTCCTCCTGAACTGGGTGGATTTCTTTGAGACAGTTACCCAGGCTACAGATGATTGAAATGAGCTCCACACAGCCTACCTATACCTCGCTAAGGCCTTTGACACTATTCCCCAGTCAGGTATCATAGATGAACTCACCAACCTGGGCATGAATCCATACATCACAAGATGGATTGCAAACTGGCTCACAGATAGATCCCACAAACTAAGAGTTGCTGGCTACATGTCAGACTCTACACTGGTAACAACTGGTGTCCCCCAGGGTTCAGTCCTGAGGTCCCTCCTGTTTGGTATAGACTTCTCAAAAGTATATGCCAACACAGGAGGGTCGTGGTTGACTAAGTTTGCTGGGAACTGTAAAGTGTTTGCCATAATAGATTCCCCGGATGACACAAATATTCTCCAGAAGCTACTCTATGAGACAGATGTGTGGTGTCAGAATCATGGCCTCAAGCTCAATGTGGAAAAATGCACAGTAATCCCCTTTGGTGAAAACAAAGTACCCACAAACTACCACATAGGTGTTACCCCCTTAAAACTGGCAATGTAATAAGGAATCTGGGGACACAAGTAGATAGTCATCTTTCCTTTGACAGCCATGTTTCCAAAGTGATTGGGAAATCCTATGTGGCCCACCTAATCAACAAAGGGTTTGCATCAGGATAAAAAGAGGTAGTGGTGGCCCTCTACCCTTAAGTCATCAGACTCATCATTGAGTACAATGCACCATTTTGGATGTACTCAACTAAGCATATCCAGCAGCTGTAGAGACCACAGAGGTACCTCACCAAGAGGATTACTGGCCAAAAAAGTTGTGTTATGCAACACAACTGGTAAAACTAAATCTGTTCTCCGTTGCGTACCACCTACCCAGAGGCACACTCTGCCTAATATACAGAGCCATGTCCAACACATAACTGTTGTACATGTTCCATCTATGGATAACAAAATTGAGTTGCACTACACACTCCAGGGATATGAACCTCATCACAACAATGAATATAACATGCTGGTGGGATAGAATACCATCCCAGGCACTTGCCTTACTGTGAAACAGAGTGCCAATGTACATCAGACAGAGCACCTCGCTGACATTCTTCAATAGGAACCTTGATGAGTGGATGGGAAACAGACAATTCACGCCAGACATCACATCAGAGGCCCCACTAGAAAGGGGCTTAGGGTGCTAACTATTAGAACTAGGGCTTGGGAGACTATCCAATGGGGTGGTGAAAGCTGCACAACTTTCCTAGGCTAATATATGCCTTCGTGAAGATAGTCTACTACATACCTATGACCCTATGTGACAGGTACATGTCTACAGATAGTAGATGTGTAATTCATTGTACAGTCATGTTGTACAGCAGGCACATGGACCACATACACTGTAATGCTTACAGATACTGATGGCTGTTATGTACAGTGGGTGAGATGTGCACCTCATGTCTTTTGTGCCATTGGGATGTGTACTGGGTGGGACAGTCCTGGATGGCTCCCTGTCATGGTCACCCTCTTAAACACATCTCTGCCCAATCCATCTTTGGCTTATTATACTGTGTTCCCCCTACACACACATATATATATATAAATATATATATATATATATAGGTACATAGGTAGGTAATAGGCTATCTGCCTGAAGGCATATATTAGTATGGCCAGAGTGTGCAGCTATCACCACACATGGGGTTAGTTCCCTAGGCCTCTGTGTAGTAGTGCTGATGAAGTGATCCATGGTGTGACAGTTCAGTTTCACATACACTCATCAAGGCTCCTCTGGAAGAGTGTCAGTTAGGGACTCAGCTTAATGTAGGTTGGGAGCCTGTTCCAAAGCAAGGGAAGTCTGTGAGTTAGTAATATATCCCTCCAACATGTTCTAGTTATTGTTGTGATAATGATATCCCTAGAGCATGTGGCACAGTGAGCTTGGGTTTACTTCAGATAGCGCATGTATATCAGTTCTGCATTGGACATGGACCTGTCTGTTGGGCAGGGATCGCCTGAGTAGACAGTATGCAACAGAGTACAGATTGAGTTAAATTCAGTCTTGTTGCATGGGGCAACTGTTTGAGGCCAGTAATCTTCTTGTTGAAGTACTTCAGTGGCCTTTCCAGCTGCTGAAGGTGCCTAGTCAGATTCATTGCAAGTGTGTCGTGATACTCTCTGATGTGTCTGATGACTGATGAGTAGAGGGAACCTCCTTTGACCTACATGCAAAGACCTTGGCGATTTGTGGGAACACATAGCATGATTTTCTAACCACTTTGTGAATGTGTTTCTGGAAGTAGAGATGACTATCCACATGTGCCCATAGATCCCTTATTATTACCTCCATATTTAGGATGTTGGCACCTATGTGGTATTTGTATGACTGTAGCTCGAAGCCATAATTTTGACACCACATCTGTCTGACTGAGACTCTTTTTAAGGATGTCTCTGTTGTCCCAAACCTCAATTATGACAACCTTTTTGCAGTCATCCACAAACTTTGCTAAACATAGCCCTCATGTGTTTGACTGTATTTCTAAAAAGTATACACCAGACAGGAGGGGTCCCAGGACTGACCCATGGGGGAACAGCAGTTGTTACCAGCTTGAACAGGAGACCACAATTCTTACCTTGTGGGATCTATATGTGCCCCAGTTGGCAATCTATCAGATGACATACGTGTTTATGCACAGGTTGTTGATTTTGTGGATACGACATGTGTGTGGGATGATGGAAAAGGGCTTTTCAAGGTCTATGTAGACCATGTGGAGCTCATTTCATTGATGTATGCCCTGGATGACTGCCTTGAAAACTGTCTAGCAGGTTTAGGAACCATGATCTGCCCCTAACCAAACCACAATGGGTAGGATTGGGTGTTTGTAGGCTCCCAATAGCTCTGTTTATGAGTTCCATAATGATGGACTCCATGGCCTTGAAGATCAGGCTTATTAGGCTTATAAGAATATAGTTCCCATGGTCTGTTGTGCACCGACACTTGTGGAGTATGCCAAATGTTGCTGTAACCCACTCAACAGTTTCATATCCTGTACAGAGAGTGAGTCTCAACAGACTGTTCAGGTGCAGGGTCTGTTTGTTTTGGAGTTCACATATGACACAGCCAGGGAAACTATGTCATCCCACAGTCACCGTGTTTTTAGGTTTGGATAGAGCTGTTTAACCATTGTATATGTGATTTCTGGGTTTTTACAATCTCCAGGTATGGTAATGGGCCCTTTTGTCAGTGAGAGGGGGGGTAAATATGTATGAACCTGTCTGACAAGATGCTGGCAATGTCAGTCATGTACATGTATTCATTTACACTTTGCACTGACTCAGAACATATATGAGTTTACAATGATATTTATGACATAGCGAAAGAAAGCTTCATGGTTCTCTATGGACTCTTTGGCGATATTTTTGCCAGAACATGGCTTGGATAATGTTAGGAGTGCTCATTATTTCTTGATGATACTGATCAGAGATTTATTGATCTTCTTTGCATTTTCACTTTCATTGAACAACTTAAGTACTTGTAGTACATAGTTTGACTATGACAGGGGTCCAATATATTATATGGGTCTGTTTTCATATCACTGTGTGAGCAAGGCAGGATTGGTGAATAGTGACACGTGTCTGGAGTAAGAACTGCAACTGCCAGATATGTGTGGCCCACTGCTGTACTCAGACATGGCCTAAGTGTCTGAGCATGCCCAGTATGACCTTTCAGTATGTTGCTGACTGAAATTTGCTAAATTTAAGTGTGTGAGCATGCCCACTATGGGCTTATATACTATATGTGTGTGAAAAATCAAGTTGGTTTTTACTTCAGGGCTCACCTTTGTGTTGTACATTGACATGAAGCATGCTGTGCCTGTAGGGCTTCCATAAGTCAATTTGCATAGACTTATCAACATTTCTACATACAGGGGGACAGCTATTATTTGTACATTTCTACCCGGGGGGCACACCTGATTGTTACTGTGGGTGTATATAGGAGGAGGAGTACACCTGACACTTATACACATTTGCTAGGCCTGCATTGCTATGTCAGGTACTCCATTTCAGTCTGTACTGTTGCCTATCATACTGGCTTGAGGCATACCACTGTACTACAGACCTTAGCTTCCAATTACATGCATATTAGTTTGTGACTTCATAGTCTACCCAACCCACATCACACTGACTGGCCTGCTGTTATCTGTCTGCATAGGCCTGGGGGGAGGTTACTCATATGCCTCTTCAGAGGGCAGGATACAGCATTTGTTTGTGTTTGCGTTTGTCTACAGTTGTCCTGCTGGCTGTGACTGTTAGGTATGTGACCCCCCCCCAACTGGTATGTGTGAGTGACTTAAGCTGTGTCGGTGCCAGTGAAATGCTGTCATGGCTTAGTGATTCAGTACTGTGACTATAGTGCACAGTATCCTGAGATCAAGCCCTGTCACTGCTTTTTATTTTCCTGCTGGGCAGACCTGACTGGTTAAGGAACAGTAAAGCAGGTGTGAGCATGTTTACCCGACTTTGCTCGACTTTGCCCGACTTTGTCCAACATTGCCTGACCTTGCCCGATGTTGCACTGGTTAGCACGGTGCGCAGCTACGTGTAATTGTATTTAAATATGCTCAAAAATAGGGACTCATGCCTCAAGTAGTGCTGCAGGGCTGCCTATGTCAGATGCACATATTACACTCCCTATACATGTTTGAAAACAGGTAGTGTCAAGTTAGGCATCCCTTTTACTGTATGTGTGAGTCAGAGAGAGGTGTCATTTCCAGGGTTCCTACTGAGTCAGTGTATGTGCTATGCATTGCCTCTTTGCCAAGGCCAGGGCATACTGGGCACGCCTCCTTCTGCCTACTGAGGCAGGCTCAGGTTGTTCCTCCTCCGAGTCACGCTGTGCCGGTGCAGGCCTTGGCAATGGTGGGGGGCTGTTTGGCCCTGCCCCATGTTGTTCCTGCTGCAGCTGTTTCCACAGGATCATATTGTGTAGCATGGCACATACCATGACAATTTGGGTACATGTAGTTGGTGAGTACTGCAAGGCTCCACCAGATGTGTCCAGGCACCGGAACCGTGACTTGAGCATCCCATCCATCAGAGCCACAAGGGCGGGAGACTTAAACCTTGACACGGCTATTAATAGGACATGCTGGAGGGATAGATTCATCACCCAAAGACTCCCTATGCTGTGGAACAAAATCCCGGTACATGTGAGGCAGAGCACCTCGCTGGCCTTGTTCAAGAGAAATCTTGACCAATGGATGGGAGATCACAGATATACCCCAGGGATTACCTCAGTGTCACTGCTCGACAGAGGCACAGCAAAATAATGGGTATAGTTCCCCATACTAAAGGGGTGGCGTAAGCCACAAAACGATGGGCTAGGCTTGTAAATGCCCTCGGGCAGATAGCCTAGTATGAACCTATGAACCTATGAACCTATGAACCAAACACACGCTCAATTATGTTTCTTGTTTGTGCATGTGCCTCATTACGGAGTTCTTGTTCGGGTGTGTGTGCATTTCTGATGGGTGTCATCAGCCATGGCTCCAGTGTGTATCCAGCATCCCCCACTAGGTGACCATCAGGGATGTCCCCATTGGCAAATCTCTGGGACAGCTGTGTCAGATGCCAGATGTAGGAATCGTGATAACTTCCAGGGCAGCCAGCACACACATTCATTATTATGCCCTGGGCATTGCACACAACCTGGAAATTGATGGAGGGGAAGCCCTTGTGGTTGATGTAGACCCTACCCCACTCACCGGGTGGTGCTTTGATGTGTATGTGCGTGCAGTCTATTGCATCCACTACCTCAGGGTGTTCTGCTATTTGGTGGAAAAGATGCATATTGCTGACCAATGCCTCACGGGAATTTGGGGAAATATACGTGCTCAACAACATGTGCTGACATGGCATCCAGGAACTGGTGCAGTACCCTGGATGCTGATGCCTGTGAAATCCCCACCATATCACCAGTTGGTCTCTGGAAGGTACCTGTAGCTAGTATTCTTGGGCCAACACATACCTTGGTATCCACTGGGATGGGTTCCCTTCTGTTGGTTTTGTGTGTGAGGCGTGGCCGGCACAGCTCAACAATTTGCTGCAGGAGGTCTCTGTCCACCCTATAGCACTCCACTATCTCCAGCTCATGTAGCCCCTGGTAGGTTACCCCAGGTCTGTACACTGTTCTCCGTCTCCTCACTGTGGGTTGCTCAGCAGCATTCACAACATCACCACCCTCAGCATCTTACACATGTTGGTTTATGATAGCAAGTGCAGCCCCCAACATTTTGTCTGACTTTAAAGTTTTTAAGCTTTCCCTCTTTGTATACTGCAGTGTTGCAGAGTTCTTTGGAAAAAACAGGGAAGAATGCTGTTTGCAGAGTTTAAACTGCTGGGCTGGGCTGGGCTAGTCTGCTACCTGTGTAATTGTCTGATTCTGATATATTTCACCTGGCAGCTCTGCGAGTTCTCCTTGGTTAACTTCCTACTACTTCTTTTCCTTCCTTTTCCCTTTCTGTTTCCGCCCAGGGCAGCGCTGCATAAGCGAGCACACACGCGGACACATGCTGTGATGCTGTGTGCACGTTTGCAAGAAATTTCAGATATATTCACGGCGTACACCTTTGGTTTCTGGTTTTCAAAAAGGACAACTGTAGACACGCCTCTTGCAATCCTGAGCAACTCAGGGCAAACACAAGACACTGTGCTCCAATAAGCTTACAGCCTTTCTGACACACACCCTCATGACGTTACCTATATTCTACTCTACTACTCACCTACTCCTACACTTACACTCTTGGGACATGGCTCACATGCTGGGGAAAATTGGGATTCACTATCCTTATCCTCATTTGCATAGGATTGCCTACTAATGCATGGTTACATCTCTCACACAGATCTTCCCCCCCCTTAACAACCACTACTCAGTGGCCATGTTGTCTTTAGCCTGCCATTCACCTGCATGGCAGGATAAGCTTTTTAATGAAAATGGCTATTTTTGGCTATTTTTAAATTATTTTCTTTTTTTAAAGCGCCGCACATTTGCGCGGTGCTGCGCTATGCTTAAACACTGGAGATCGGGGGGAAAAAAGTTAGATTTTAATAATTTTAAACATTTATAAATGCCAATGGCCTTATATTTGGCCATTGGCATGCTTCCTCAACTGTATGCATCCTTTATTTGGAGCTGTCATAGCTCCGTTTAGCTATTTGCAGAATGGTACTCCGTTACCAATGGAGTACATTTCTGCAGATAACACTAATCTTCCACGGACAGGTTAGTGTTTCCTGAATTGCAAATTTACCTCATTTGCATAGCTTTCAGCAGCAAATTAGGTAATTTGCATACCATGACGCTGTCCATGCAAGAGTAGCTTTAACAGCTCTCGTGCATGCCCCTGCTGGCTGTACCTGGATCGCACAGCAGACATATTGCCTCCATGAGCTCCTACACTCTTCTTGCACTCCATGCAAGCTTTCATAAATCCAGCCCAGGGTCTTTCTATCAAACTATCACAACATTCTTTTTATTGTACCAGAAAGCCCCCCCCAAAAAAAAAAAATTAAGTGATTACACTAAATCTACACTAAACAAACTGTATTTAGTTACAAAAAGCCGTTCTCTTTCTTCTTATCTATATTATCTAATGGTACATACTTTATATAGCATCTGCTTATAGGATTATTACCCATAGACTTTTGTACCTTTTCAAGACCTTCCAGCAATTTTATTATAATGTCTCTTTTCAAACATGGAAAAGATTTTTTCTACCTCTTTTTCAAAATCTTGGTCCCTACTACATAACCTATGCAGTCTTACAAACTCTCCATATGTATAAGTGTATGGGGTGGTGACAACTACTACCATGTAGAAACTGGTTACCACTTTCAAATTTTCGATGAACCCTAGTCAGTAAAGCATTATCCACCGTCTCTAACACCACATCTAAAACAGACACCTATTGCCCACTTGTATACCATCAAATTTTAATTGAAACCTATTATTTAAACTTTCAACAAAATCTTTCACCTCATGCCAACCACCTTTACAAATAAAAATCAAGTCATCAATAAATCTAAAATAATTAATAACATATTTATTAAAAAATGTTTTCTATAAAATTACTCATTTTGAAAGAAACCCATAAACAAGTTTGCATACATGGGGGCAGCATGGCTGTACCCTATAGCTATTTAAATAATGTACCATTAAATTCAAAGAAATTGTACTTCAAACAAAAATCTACTAACTCAATAATATACCCAGACACAGGACTATCACTTAAAAAGTAATATAATGCTTCCAAACCAACGTTATGCTGTATACTAGTATGCAAGCTAGATAAATCCAGTCTGACAAAATATATTTCCTGTTCCCATTTAACCCCCTGCATTTTTTTTCAAAAAAATCAAAAAACATCCTGTATATAAGAATATAACTTTACTACTATAGGTAGGAAATAACTATGTAAGAAGGCAGCTAAATTATGTGTAAAAAAGTTACATATTGAAACAATGTGATGATCTAGGGGTCTATCATACTTCTGTGAATCTTAGGCAAACAGAAAAAAATGTCATAGTGTGTTCTTCAAGTTAAATTTCTTATCCACATCATGTTTTGAAAAATATCTCAGTCTAAAACCTTTATGTAACAGTTCATTGTAATTTTCTAATGCATTTTCATACTCAACATAATCAACAGTTTTATACAAATTATCATTTAAATGCTGATAACACATCTTTAAATACTGAATATACCAATTTGCCCCCCTTATCAGCTGGTTTGAAAACCAAATATTTGCGTTTACTTCGGGAATTCAAACATTTCCACTCTTCTCTTGCCAGATTATATTGCACATTCCCAGGTTGCTCATTAATTCATTACATTTCACTTCAATATCATAATTAAGCAGTGTAGAAAAATGAGAAATGTTGTCATTATTAAATGGAGGCATAAAAAATCGCTCTTATAAACTACAGCATTTGTGTCCAGTTGAAAAGAAGCATTAATTCCATCATCAGATAAACATGAATAAAAACTGCCATTACTGCTACTACAGCTTACATCACTTCCATTATTTACTACATTACAAAAAGCAGTGCCTAAATCCATATCATTCTTAAAATAATTTTGAAATACAATCTTCTAACAAAATTAAAAACTTTGCATTTTTCTCATGTAGTCTAGGAAGAACTGTAGGTACAAACTTTAAACCATGGTTCAATACAGTGAACTCGGTTTCAGGTAAAACACAAAAAGACAAATTAATGACATAATCACAATTATTGCAATACATAAATGGCAAATCAGAATGTCCTCTGTACCTTTTTTCTATTCCATTGCGGTTGAAGCTGTCCACAATGAAAGTTATTCAAACCCCTGGATTCTGTACAGGAGGTAAGGGTGAATATTTTTCAGAAACCAACTCCTCATTCTCCCAATCCGATGATGAAACTGCACTCTCTACAGAGACCAAAAATCCTCCATTACTAGGTTCTTCTCTTCCCCCAAACTGAAAAAGTCATATGATGGCATGACTTCCTCTGTTGCATCTTCCAAGTCAACTCCCTCTGCTGGTCATAGTCATGTACATCACGTCTAAGTTTGTATTTTTTTCTGTTGATAATTTCTCATTCAAAGGCAGTTAATTTAGTTTTCGTGTCATTAAGAAAAACCTCTATACATGAACTATTTGTTTTATTTAAATCCTCTGTGCATACCTTTTTGATCTCTTCCTTAATTTTCTGACTTTTTAAGAGATCTGTTTCTATCAGAAAGCAGTCCAATCAAGACTCATTTATGTGCTGCAGCCATAGTGGTTAGGCTGTTTCCAAATATTAATGAAAAAAAAACGAGACACAAAATATTTTTAGATGTGACACTGAGGGGGTTGTCTATGTATTTAAATGTCCATGTAATAAATATTATGTTGGTGAAAGTAAAAGGGCATTCACAGTTAGAATTTTAGAACATATTAGGCACATAAAAAAGTGTACGATAGAGAGCCCAGATGCTGCACATTTTAAAGAATATCATGGTAGTAATCTGGAAGGACTTCAGGTCAGTATATTCGAACAGGTTAAGGTGGATAGGTTCAATACTTCTCTTTTGAAACTTAAACTATTACAAAAAGATTCTATGTTTATATTAAAGTATAAAACTTTAGTCCCTAAGGGACTTAATACTGAATATAATTGGAGGGTTTTAATTGGGTAAATGTTTTGTAATGATATAATTACTTTAGTTATTTTATTGAACAATTAAGAGAAATTGTTTTGTATATAAAGGATATATGTTAGTTGTGTTTTTTTATACTCTGGAAAAGGCTTTCTAACCAAGGCACTGAAGAGATTTTATCTGAATAAAATACTACTGTTTAGAAAACTACTTTGTGGATTCTTCATTGTATGTGATCTGTTGTTGTATCCATCAAATCTGATTTACTTTAAACTTCTCAGTGCAGTGTATGCTTTTCATGGACTGCTGACTGACAAAAAGCAAAGAATAATTACATGGCAAGATTAGCTATTACTTAAAATTTACTGTAGATATGCTAAAAAAGTGAGAACTGAATGGTTCAATAAGGTCCCCGAGATACAACTCCTAATATAACATGACATTAGATTTAAAATAATATCCAACTTCTGTGCCTTTTTCCTGGAATGGATCTGAGTATATAACATCAAACAAAGATCACCTGTCCCAGAAGTATAAAAATGAATATCAAGGAATCTTAGTAATGTATCCATGCTATATTAATAAAGATGACCATACCTCTCAACTATCCAGATTTTTGCAGAATGTCCAGATTTTTGCCTCATATTTTTAGTCTGTTTCTCATAAAATTGTGGTTTTGTTGCAAATCACTGGCAAATTATTGAGGACTGAAGTCAGAAAATAATGACACATGTTTGTGTTTCAGACTTCTTAACCTTTAGAAAATTTTGTGCTAATGTAAAACCTATCAACTTTCTAAGTTTGTTGGAGCAATATTTAAAAAGTGTCCCTATTTTTGGGCCTACCCCTATTATTTTTGCCTTTGTCCAGATTTCTTCCTCAAAGAGTTTGAGAGGTGTGAAGATTACTTATATATCTATCATGCAATAAGGACTAACAGTGTCTTTCTTTTCCTGGAATGGTTGAATGATTTTCAAATTTTATATAAAGGTTAGTACCAGTTTAAAAACTGGAACAGCTGAGTTTATCTGAGTTTAAGGTATAGCGCACATTTCTTTAAGATGCAGGTGGTTATCTAAATGTGCTACCCTACAAAAATGCTTACTTTTTTTTTCCTTAGCTTTCTTGCTATGCAGTAGAGTTTCATGCCATAGCATTCAACTTATTTGCTTAAAAATCAGGGACAAAACCAAAAGTAATGAGAGGCAAAGCCCAAAATCAGGGACAGTTTTAAAAACGATTTCAATTTACGTAATTAATAAAACAACCTATTTTACATTACTATGTATTTTCTGAAGAAGTAAAAGTATGAAACTATAATATCTAGGACTGATCCACAGAGATTTACCAGAAAATCAAACTTTTATGATGTACAGGGCAAATATATGAGGCAAAGTCAAGGATATGCTGCAAAAATTAGAGGGAGTGAAGAACTGTGTCTCGTGGACTTCCACCAAAAATATCAGCCAGGGTAAAATTATTTATTAAATGGATCTGCCCTTTGTTAGCCCTTGTGGGTGCTGGCTACTATTCAAATATAGTCGCAGATTCAGCTATATGCTAACAATGTAGTTTACTGATAGTGTTCATTTTGGCTAGCATTTCTGGTTATTTTAGTTTATAAATGTTGTCCTGGTGGTTACAAAGTTTGTGATGTTTAGCCCTGTTCCTACAGATGTGAAATATACTAACTTTATTTCTCAAAGACATAACTGCTGTTGCTGGACAGTGTGATATTGGTTGTGATATGTTGTAAAGTTGTAAAACAGTACATTCTTTAATGGTTCTTAATACATATTAATTCTTATCTTGGTATATTATGGTTGCATTATATTGCCAAATGCTACCTAAATATTCCTTTCTCTGACAAGTGATAATAGGGAAAGACTATTGGTGGTCTGGATCAGCTGATATTACTAGTAAATATCGCAAGGTAAGCAATAATGAAACATACTGGGCACAATATGTATATGAGCATGTGCCATATATGACTGGCTGAGGATGATTTTCCTCCTTATAATGGACATTTTTCAGAAACTGGTACATTTCATTTATTCCATGCTGTGAGGCTTGACTGAAGTTCAGACACTATAACAATTATAAGTCTGCTATAAATTGCTGAAATGTTGTTTTCATTGTTAAACTAGGCATAGTGAATAATTATAGCTTGGTTTCTTTGGCCTCACTTTCAATGCTAGAGTTTATATAACATAGTGACTCATAATTTAACATTAAAAATAAACCAATCTTGAAATTTAAAGATGGAATTTGGGGAAGCGTGCAACACACAAATCTAATCATTTTGGAGCTAACAAATAATCATCCTTTTGAAAGGGCAATATTTTGTTTGATAACAGGTAATGGAGGATCCTGCAATGTCCTCTGTGTCCACAGAGAAAATAATTTCATTCCTGAGATAGATTATGAGTTACCAATTTGTATAACTGACTAACAAATGTTTTCCATTTCTTGCACTAATGGGGATACTTATAAGATATCTGGAATGTAAGTCTCCTGTGGAGTTTGAGGAAACTGATCCTCATTCTTCATATGAGTGCTAAGAATGTTACATACATCTTGTTTTGATGTAACTGAGACCTATACCGACCTCTGCACCTACCCTGACTTCATCAGCTGTGTACAGTGGCTATTTCTCTGTTGTTTGCACAAATTTTGTACATAGAGTACAATTAAACATTGTCTGTATCCTGGGAATCCTGATCTGTGTCTTTGAAATTATATCAAATTATATCAAAGATTATAGACAGTAATCACAAAAAAATATATTCATATGCCTTGGACAGAAAGTTAACTCTCTACTACACATAGTCAGAGTTTAGATCTCAGTTACCTCAATTTAATTAACCTTAAATGGGTTACTATAGCAAATGTTTTAATACTATCAATCCCACACCCAGCTGGAGATGTTATAACAACTTCTGAATGTCCTACTGTCAAAGAATAATAGATGCATTGGTTTGTTTTACTAATATTTGCTTATCAATGATGATATTTTAGGTATTTTAAAACCCTTATAGTTCCTATATCTCTAGAGTAGTGTAAGGATATGAGTGATTTTGGCTATTCTTGCAAACTAAATCAATACCATTGCAAAGATTATCATTTGTAAGAGTTTTTTTTCTTGATGTGATTTTGATTTTGTATTACTGGAATTTCATCTTTTTCAGCATACTGCTCAACTACTATGCACAAGAACTCTAGACTAAACAAAAATATTGAAGGCAAAGGTCCAGAATCAGAGACAAATTTTAAATATTACCCTAACTCACTTAAAGAGTTAATAGAACAACAAGTTTTGCATCAACATGCATTTTCTGTAAAATAAGAATGAGTTGCATAATTTACTGACCATAATCCTAAATGATTTAACAGAAAATGGAAAAGTTTTACAAGGGACAGCAAAAAAATATAATCCAGCGTCAGAGATATTCTAAGAAATTCTGGATAGCTGGGCTATATGCCAGGCACTTCCATAGGAGATAACAGAAATGGGTCCTGGGGGAATACAGCCTCTTTATGAATCATTCTTCTCAATGCGGCTATGAGATTTAATTCACATGCTTCTTGGGGCTTCATTGCACTATTTATAACATGAAACATTATCAGTGTACGAATGTGGAATTTAGTGCTAAACACTTTCTATTATATATGTATATATTTATATATTCACACACACACACACACACACACACACACACACACACACACACACACACACACACACACAAACATACACACATTACTTATATATATTGCATGAATTTATGGCATCTCATAATTGTTTTGACCCACAGTGAGATACATGTCCATGAGTGAGAGATTCCACCCTTTTTCATCATCACAAAACTCCTATTAAGGAAAGATGTTTTTTTCTGCTCATTAAGCTCCTTCACAAATTCAATACAGATCATTCATTAATTCAACTTAAGAAAAGCTTCCTAATAAAAAGAGTGTCAGGTCAGAACTATAGACCAAATTAACAGCTATTTAAAGTGAAGGATTTTGAGAATCAAGTGCTAGTTTTCAGAATATTAAGGCAACAACATTCCTTTGGCTATAAAATGAGCTGCATTTAAATCACAGATATTGTTTTTAACATCTTTGATTAAATTACAACTGAAATGTCATAGGTACACAAACATTCGTAGAAAAGAAAACAAGCCATAGTGGTAATTTTATTGTTTCATGCTGTATACATATTTCTTTTCCTGATATAAATTAACATTCACTCTAACATTACAAAAAATGTCCAATTACTGTCATTGCTTAAACTTCACTTCTTCTTCTGAATATTATTCTCCATGTAATGTTCAAATAAATGTCATTTTTTTCAATTAAATTTGCACCTTTTTTTTCTAAATATCCCACCTCTGGTTCTTTTATCTCCTTTACAATATCCAGTACTTCACTTACAGTATTTAAAAAGTGTCCCTATTTTTGGGCCTCCCCCCTATTATTTTTGCCTTTGTCCAGATTTCTTCCTCAAAGAGATTGAGAGGTATGAAGATGACTTATATATCTATCATGCAATAAGGAATAACAGTGTCCTTCTTTTCCTGGAATGGTTGAATGATTTCCAATTTTTCATAAAGGTTAGTACCAGTTTAAAAACAGGAACAGCTGAGTTTATCTGAGTTTAAGGTATAGCACACATTTCTTTAAGATGCAGGTGGTTATCTAAATGTGCTACCCTACAAAAATGCTTACTTTTTTTCCCTTAGCTTTCTTGCTATGTAGTAGAGTTTCATGCGTTCAACTTACTTGCTTAAAAATCAGGGACAAAACCAAAAGTAATGAGAGGCAAAGCCCAAAATCAGGGACAGTTTTAAAAATGATTTCAATTTACGTAATTAATACAACATATTTTGCATTACTATGTATTTTCTGAAGAATTAAAAGTATGAAACTATAATATCTAGTACTGATGCACAGAGATTTACCAGAAAATCAAACTTTTATGATGTACAGGGCAAATATATGAGGCAACGTCAAGGATATTCTGCAAAAAATAGAGGGAGTGAAGAACTGTGTCTCATGGACTTCCACCAAAAATATCAGCCAGGGTAAAATTATTTATTAAATGGATCTGCCCTTTGTTAGCCCTTGTGAGTGCTGGCTACTATTCAAATATAGTTACAGATTCAGCTATATGCTAACAATGTAGTTTACTGATAGCGTTCATTTTGGCTAATATTTCTGGTTGTTTTAGTTTATAAATTTTGTCCTGGTGGTTACAAAGTTTGTGATGTTTAGCCCTGTTCCTACAGATGTGAAATATACTAACTTTATTTCTCAAAGACATAACTGCTGTTGCTGGACAGTGTGATATTGGTTGTGGTATGTTGCAAAGTTGTAAAACAGTAAATTCTTTAATGGATCTTAATACATATTTTTATCTTGGTATATTATGGTTGCATTATATTGCCAAATGCTACCTAAATATTCCTTTCCCTGACATGTGATAATAGGGAAAGACTATTGGTGATCTGGATCAGCTGATATTACTTCTAAATATCATAAGAAAAGCAATAATGAAACATGCGGGGCACAATATCTATATGAGCATGTGCATATATGACTGGCTGAGGATGATTTGCCTCCTTATAATGGACATTTTTCTGAAACTGGTACATTTCATTTATTCCATGCTGTGAGGCTTGACTGAAGTTCAGACACTGTAACAATTATAAGTCTCCTATAAATTGCTGAAATGTTGTTTTCATTGTTAAACTAGGCATAGTGAATAATTATAGCTTGGTTTCTTTGGCCTCACTTTCAATGCTAGAGTTTATATAACATAGTGACTCATAATTTAACATTAAAAATAAACCAATCTTGAAATTTAAAGATGGAATTTGGGGAAGCGTGCAACACACAAATCTAATCATTTTAGAGCTAGCAAATAATCATCCTTTTGAAAGGGAAATATTTTATTTGATAGCTGGTAATGGAGGATCCTGCAAAGTCCTCTGTGTCCACAGAGAAAATAATTTCATTCCTGAGTTAGTTTATGAGTTACCAATTTGTATAACTGACTAACAAATGTTTTGCATTGCTTGCACTAATGGGGATACTTATAAGATATCTGGAATGTATGCCTCCTGTGGAGTTTGAGGAAACTGATCCTCATTCTTCATATGAGTGCTAAGAATGTTACATACATCTTGTTTTGAAGTCATTGAGACCTATACCCACCTCTGCACCTACTCTAACTTCATCAGCTGTGTACAGTGGCTATTCCTCTGTTGTTTGCACAGATTTTGTACACAGAGTACAATTAAACATTTTCTGTATCCTGGAAATCCTGATCTGGGTCTTTGAAATTATAACAAATTATATCAAAGATTATAGACAGCAATCACAAAAAATATATATTCATATGCCTTGGACAGAAAGTTAACTCTCTACTACACATAGTCAGAGTTTAGATCTCAGTTACCTCAATTTATTTAACCTTAAATGGGTTACTATAGCAAATGTTTTAATACTATCAGTCCCACACCCAGCTGGAAATGTTATAACAACTTCTGAATGCCCTACTGTCAAAGAATAATAGATGCATTGGTTTGTTTTACTAATATTTGCTTGTCAATGATGATATTTTAGGTATTTTAAAGCCCTTATAATTCCTATATCTCTAGAGTAGTGTAAGGATATGAGTGATTTTGGCTATTCTTGAAAACTAAATGAATACCATTGCAAAGATTTTCGTTTGTAAGAGTTTTTTTTCTGATGTGATTTTGATTTTGTATTACGTGAATTTCATCTTTTTCAGCATACTGCTAAATGAATAAGAGCAAAACTGATAACACCAAGAAGAGTAGTTCCAGAACCGCAAAGTGAAGACAATAGTTCGTAAAAAAGGTAAGTCCTTTATTAGTTGCCAAGTGGTAAAAATCCAAAGACAGTTGGTACAAAGCAGCAAAATCAGACCAAATGGTAAAATCCAAAGTCAGTAGGTACAGAACAGCAAAATCAGACAAGCGCTTCATTGGAAAATGCCAAGCTTTTTCAAGTCAAAAACAGTTGCCTGCAGTGAGGCAACTGTTTAAATGAGGATGTTAATTAGTCACATGTTTGGTTAGAGCTGAGTTGCATTAAGAAACAATTGAGACTGTTTTGAGCAAAAGAACAGCCAAATAATAAAATGAAACATTAAAATGTGCATAGGTTAAATTGACATTGCATTGTTTATACATGACTGGTAAACCAAGTGAGTGTTATGATGAAATTAAAACTTTGCTTGTCCAAAAGGTTTGGATAGAAATACAAATACAAATACAAGTGGAAGTTTAAAAAAAGCTGTGTGTGATCCAAGTGAGTTTGAAGTCAGCAATCCTGTGTAATATGAGAATCAATGTAGTACTGTTATGTTAGCCTTAAAAATAGATGTTATGATGCATATGAATTTGCACTACTTGGTGACCTGGGGCAAGTGTGTTCAATGGGCAAAGAAACAGTGTTGAAAAATAGTGAAAATAGGATGAGACATGCTATAATCTAGCCCTTCTGAGCTTCAGAACCGAGCCTATACTAAGTGTGCCATTTAACCCCGGGGGCCTGCCTGCATCTAGCTTGAGTTGCCAGACAAGCTCCCTGTATTCCAAGGTCGATTCCCAGTCCCCTCCTCTAATGTTAGGGTTCACTTGTTCAAGGATCATGAAAGACAACTTGAAATTGGGACATGTAAGTGAGTGTTTGAAAAAAGCGTTGCTTTCCTTTTTCTTTTCAATGTCGTAAGTGTGTTCGTATAGCCTTTTCCTGAATTCCCTCTCTGTTTTGCCCACATAGAAGGCACCACAAGTGGTGCAGAGCCCGATATAAACAACCCCTTTTGTTCCACATGAAAAGTGACAGGGGGATCTGATACAGGTGTGTCTGGATGCAAGGTAGATGTGGGATTTGTTTGCAATGAGAGGACATTGCTTGCAGGCACCACATTTGAAGGTGCCCTTGTTGTTGTGAGAGTTGTGAGTAGTTGCAATGGGTTTTCTCTCGAAGATGTCTTTGAGGTTTTGCCCCCTCTTCCTCACAAAATTAGGTTTGTCCGGAATGATACTCCTGAAGTCGTCATTGCCAGCCAGTACAAACCAGTATTTGGATACAATAGTTTCAATTTGTTCAGAGTTGTCGGAGAAAGTGTAAATGAAATTGCCGTCCATTTCTTTGCTCTGTTGTAACATGAGGTTGGGGATCTGCACTTGCGTCGTCCAAGCAGTGGGGGGTATAAGGAATCCCTTTTGGCAAAGATTTCATCTTTTAGTGAGTTGAGCAAGTTCTCAGGATAGCCTCTTTGGGTGAACATGTCATGTAGATTGTGAGTCTCTTCTAGAAAATCGGAGAGTTTACTGCACATTCTGGATGCTCTTATAAGTTGGCCCTTGACTATGCCCTTCTTTTGATGAAAAGGGTGTTGACTCTCATAGTGTAATAGACAGTTCGAAAAAGTGGGTTTCCTGTAAACCTTGGAGTGTAGTTCCAAGGATTGGGCATCCCTATAAATGGTAGCGCCAAGATAGTGCAGATGTTCATGACTGATGTTGTGTGTGAAAGTCAGAAACTCTGTGGTACTGTTGATGTATTCCAAAAAACTCGACAGTTGGAGTTCAGTACCTTTCCAAATGAGGCAGATGTCGTCAAGGTATCTGCAATAGAAGGTGACAAACTCTGCCCAAGTGGTGCCAAAAATGTAGTCCTGTTCCCATCTGTGCAAAACCACATTGGCATAGTTGGTGGCACAGGAGGCCCCCATTGCTACTCCTTTTTCCTGTTTGAAAAGTTCCCCATTAAAACAAATGTAGTTGTTGTTTAAGACTGTGCTCATCATGTCAATAATTAGATTGATGAAGTTGTTACCCAAATTCGTTTCTTTGGTGAAAAAGTCACTAAACCAGTCTAGTCCTGTAGAGTGGGGAATACTGGAAAAAAGGTCTTTGATGTCAATGATGACCAGAAAGGAGGAGGGGGGGGGCAGTTGGACACAGGGAAAAGTTTCAGAAATTCCCATGAATCTTTGCACACGTATGTGAGGGCATGGGTATGTTGTTTTGTGATGTGGTCAATGAACTTGGCAATAGGCTCAGTCACACCCCCGCACCCGAGACAATGGGTCTGAAGGTCAACGGACTGGTGCCCTTGTGGGTCTTTGGGATTCCGAAGATAACTGGTACAATTGGTTTGTTGACAAGTAGAAAATTGTAGAGTTTTTCATTAATGGATCCCTGTAGCAAACTGTCATACAAAGAGGATTTAATTTTTGCAAGTGCGATGTTGTATTCATTTCGGGACGTGAGGCAGTATTGGGTGTCATCATGCAGTACATGGTGCATGCTAGCCTCATAAGCAGACTCGTACATGAGAACCACACCACCACCTTTATCAGGTTTCATGATTCTAATATGCTCTTCAAACAACTTGTTAATGTATTCAAAGTCTTCGGTGTTCAGGTTGGTTGAGTGTGGTCTGGGGGGGTTGTCGTACATGTTACGCAAGTCCTGTTCAATTAATTCCTCGTATAGCTTAAGAAGTGGGTGGGTGGGGGGATTGAAGGTACTCTTCCTACACAGTCCTGTGGGTTGCCAAGTTTGTCCTTTGAAAAAATGTTTGAGGTTGAGTCCTCTGGTGAATAACTTGAGATCAACTAGTAACTGAGCCAAATTTGCTCTGTTAGTGGGGACGAAATGGAGTCCTTTGGTAAAAAGATTAAAGGCTGTGTCATTAACCACCATGTCTGTGTAATTAAAAATAGTAAAGTCATTCTTGGTATAAATAGTGCAATTGGCATGCTTGGTTATAGTGGTATTGGAGCAAGGCAGGATAGAGTGGTCTGCAGGTTCAGTACAGGGGGAGGTGTCTTTAGGGGGATTTGCCACATCTTGGGTGTGGGTGCCTAGAGTTATTTGTTGGTCCACCTCCATCCAGTCCTCTGTGGTTTTGGTCCCCAGGCCCTGGCCTCCCGGGTGCATGGGAAAATCCTGCTCACGTTGTCTCTTGTCTTTTCAGCCAAACGCCACTTCTCCGTGGGACGTGGTGTGTGTCTGGCTGAAAACTTCATCCCCGCCATTACCAGGAATGCTAGTTGATCTAATGGTTTTGGAAAATTTATTGTGACAGGGGTAAGCTATGTCATTCCTATATTCATCTAAGTCTCTATCGAGCTTTCTAATTTTCCGATTCATGACCTTATTACAAAAAGAATCTACATCATCGAACACCTTGTCATATTCATGTTTGACCATGGAGAAATGATTGTCAGAAATAACCAATTGGTGCAAAGCATTCAACTCAGTGTTTAAAATATTGGCTTTACTCTCGTATTCTGAGATCATTAACTTCATTATTTCGATCCCTGCATTATCAAATATGTCACACATCTGTCTATATTGTACAGTGCCATGCTTAACATAATTAGGAAATTTGAAAAACCGTAGTCCCTTTGGGATACGTTTAACATTGATACATTCATATAAATAGTCTATTTCCATTTGATTGCTTCTCAGGCTATACAGTTTGTTTTTAAAATCATCGAAGTCACCTTCAATAGAGGTGGAGTTAATTGAACGAACAGTACCTTTCTGGAAAATAAAGGGTTTGTTAGCCCAGTCAGCAAAATTGAAATCCTTTGGTTTGTCCTTCCCTCGTTTGGTTCTAGTGAGGTTGGAGGACCTGGTACTGGGAGCGTTATTGTGAGCATCCGTATCAGCATTAGTTGTAATGTCCGGAAATGTTTTTTTGCTGTGTGGATCTAGTGTGTACGTTTTGTTAGCAAGAGTACCAGCTGAAGGTGCAGAGTTGTTAGAAACATTGTCGGCGTTGCGTTGTGCATGCAGCAGCCCTTTCAGCTCAGCTAGCGTTTGCATACTGCTAAATGACTTTGCACAAGAACTCTAGACTAAATCAAAATATTGAAGGCAAAAGTCCAGAATCAGAGACAAATTTTAAATATTAATCTAACTCACTTAAAGAGTTAATAGAACAACAAGTTTTGCATCAACATGCATTTTCTGAAAAGTAAGAATGAGTGGCATAATTTACTGACCATAATCCTAAATGATTTAACAGAAAATGAAAAAGTTTTACAAGGGACAGCAAAAAAATATAATCCAGCGTCAGTGATATTCTATGAAATTCTGGATAGCTGGGCTATATGCCAGGCACTTCCATAGGAGATAACAGAAATGAGTCCTGGGGGAGTACAGCCTCTTTATGAATCATTGTTCTCAATGCGGGTATGAAATTTAATTCACATGCTTTTTGGGGTTTCATTGCACTATTTATAACATGAAACATTATCAGTGTACGAATGTAGAATTTAGTGTTAAACACTTTCTTTTATATATATATTTATATATTCTCACACACACACACACACACACACACACACACACACACACACACACACACACACACACACACACAAACATACACACATTACTTATATATATTGCATGAATTTATGGCATCTCATAATTGTTTTGACCCACACTGTGCTGCATGTCCATGAGTGAAAGATTCCACCCTTTTTCATCATCACAAAACTCCTATTAAGGAAAGATGTTTTTCTTTTCTGCTCGTTAATCTCCTTCAAAAATTCAATACAGATCATTCATTAATTCAATTTAAGAAAAGCTTCCTAATAAAAAGAGTGTCAGGTCAGAACTATAGACCAAATTAACAGCTATTTAAAGTGAAGGATTTTGAGAATCAAGTGCTAGTTTTCAGAATATTAAGGCAACAACATTCCTTTGGCTATAAAATGAGCTGCATTTAAATCAGAGATATTGTTTTTAGCATCTTTGATTAAATTACAACTGTAATGTCATAGGTACACAAACATTCGTAGAAAAGAAAACAAGCCATAGTGGTAATTTTATTGTTTCATGCTGTATACATATTTATTTTCCTGATATAAATTAACATTCACTCTAACATTACAAAAAATGTCCAATTACTGTCATTGCTTAAACTTCACTTCTTCTTCTGAATATTATTCTCCATGTAATGTTCAAATAAATGTCATTTTTTTTCAATGAAATTTGCACCTTTTTTTTCTAAATATCCCACCTCTGGTTCTTTTGTCTCCTTTACAATATCCAGTACTTCACTCACAGTATTTAAAAAGTGTCCCTATTTTTGGGCCTCCCCCCTATTATTTTTGCCTTTGTCCAGATTTCTTCCTCAAAGAGATTGAGAGGTATGAAGCTGACTTATATATCTATCATGCAATAAGGAATAACAGTGTCTTTCTTTTCCTGGAATGGTTGAATGAAATCAGGGACAAAACCAAAAGTAATGAGAGGCAAAGCCCAAAATCAGGGACAGTTTTAAAAATTATTTCAATTTACGTAATTAATACAACATATTTTGCATTACCATGTATTTTCTGAAGAATTAAAAGTATGAAACTATAATATCTAGCATTTATCCACAGAGATTTACCAGAAAATCAAACTTTTATGATGTACAGGGCAACTATATAAGGCAAAGTCAAGGATATTCTGCAAAAAATAGAGGGAGTGAAGAACTGTGTCTCATGGACTTCCACCAAAAATATCAGCCAGGGTAAAATTATTTATTAAATGGATCTGCCCTTTGTTAGCCCTTGTGAGTGCTGGCTACTATTCAAATATAGTCACAGATTCGGCTATATGCTAACAATGTAGTTTACTGATAGCGTTCATTTTGGCTAGTATTTCTGGTTGTTTTAGTTTATAAATTTTGTCCTGGTGGTTACAAAGTTTGTGATGTTTAGCCCAGTTCCTACAGATGTGAAATATACTAACTTTATTTCTCAAAGACATAACTGCTGTTGCTGGACAGTGTGATATTGGTTGTGGTATGTTGTAAAGTTATAAAACAGTAAATTCTTTAATGGTTCTTAATACATATTCTTATCTTGGTATATTATGGTTGCGTTATATTGCCAAATGCTACCTAAATATTCCTTTCCCTGACATGTGATAATAGGAAAAGACTATTGGTGATCTGGATCAGCTGATATTACTACTAAATATCATAAGAGAAGCAATAATGAAACATACAGGACACAATATATATATGAGCATGTGCCATATATGACTGGCTGAGGATGATTTGCCTCCTTATAATGGGCATTTTTCTGAAACTGGTACATTTCATTTATTCCATGCTGTGAGGCTTGACTGAAGTTCAGACACTATAACAATTATAAGTCTGCTTTAAATTTCTGAAATGTTGTTTTCATTGTTAAACTAGGCATAGTGGATAACTATAGCTTGGTTTCTTTGGCCTCACTTTCAATGCGAGAGTTTATATAACATAGTGACTCATAATTTAACATTAAAAATAAACCAATCCTGAAAGTTAAAGATGGAATTTGGGGAAGCGTGCAACACACAAATCTAATCATTTTGGAGCTAGAAAATAATCATCCTTTTGAAAGGGCAATATTTTATTTGATAGCAGGTAATGGAGGATCCTGCAATGTCCTCTGTGTCCACAGAGAAAATAATTTCATTCCTGAGATAGTTTATGAGTTACCAATTTGTATAACTGACTAACAAATGTTTTCCATTTCTTGCACTAATGGGGATACTTATAAGATATCTGGAATGTAAGTCTCCTGTGGAGTTTGAGGAAACTGATCCTCATTCTTCATATGAGTGCTAAGAATGTTACATACATCTTGTTTTGATGTAACTGAGACCTATACCCACCTCTGCAGCTACCCTGACTTCATCAGCTGTATATAGTGGCTATTCCTCTGCTGTTTGCACAGATTTTGTACATAGAATACAATTAAACATTGTCTGTATCCTGGAAATCCTGATCTGGGTCTTTGAAATTATATCAAATTATTTCAAAGATTATAGACAGTAATCACAAAAATATATATTCATATGCCTTGGACAGAAAGTTAACTCTCTACTACACATAGTCAGAGTTTAGATCTCAGTTACCTCAATTTAATTAACCTTAAATAGGTTACTATAGCAAATGTTTTAATACTATCAATCCCACATCCAGCTGGAAATGTTATAGCAACTTCTGAATGTCCTACTGTCAAAGAATAATAGATGCATTGGTTTGTTTTACTAATATTTTCTTATCAATGATGATATTTTAGGTATTTTAAAGCCCTTATAATTCCTATATCTCTAGAGCGTGTAATGATATGAGTGATTTTGGCTATTCTTGAAAACTAAATGAATACCATTGCAAAGATTTCCGTTTGTTAGAGTTTTTTTTCTTGATGTGATTTTGATTTTGTATTACTGGAATTTCATCTTTTTCAGCATACTGCTCAACTGCTTTGCACAAGAACTCTAGACTAAACCAAAATATTGAAGGCAAAGCTCCAGAATCAGAGACAAATTTTAAATATTACTCTAACTCACTTAAAGAGTTAATAGAACAACAAGTTTTGCATCAACATGCATTTTCTGAAAAGTAAGAATGAGTGGCATAATTTACTGACAATAATCCTAAATGATTTAACAGAAAATGAAAAAATTTTACAAGGGACAGCAAAAAAATATAATCCAGAGTCAGTGATATTCTATGAAATTCTGGATAGCTGGGCTATATGCCAGGCACTTCCATAGGAGATAACAGAAATGGGTCCTGGGGGAGTACAGCCTCTTTATGAATCACTGTTCTTAATGCGGCTATGAGATTTAATTCACATGCTTCTTGGGGCTTCATTGCACTATTTATAACATGAAACATTATCAGTGTACAAATGTGGAATTTAGTGCTAAACACTTTCTTTTATATATATATTTATATATTCACACACACACACACACACACACACACACACACACACACACACACACACACACACAAACATACACACATTACTTATATATATTGCATGAATTTATGGCATCTCATAATTGTTTTGACCCACAGTGTGCTACATGTCCATGAGTGAGAGATTCCACCCTTTTTCATCATCACAAAACTCCTATTAAGGAAAGATATTTTTTTCTGCTCGTTAAGCTCCTTCAAAAATTCAGTACAGATCATTCATTAATTCAACTTAAGAAAAGCTTCCTAATAAAAAGAGTGTCAGGTCAGAACTATAGACCAAATTAACAGCTATTTAAAGTGAAGGATTTTGAGAATCAAGTGCTAGTTTTCAGAATATTAAGGCAACAACATTCCTTTGGCTATAAAATGAGCTGCATTTAAATCAGAGATATTGTTTTTAGCATCTTTGATTAAATTACAACTGAAATGTCATAGGTACACAAACATTAGTAGAAAAGAAAACAAGCCATAGTGGTAATTTTATTGTTTCATGCTGTATACATATTTCTTTTCCTGATATAAATTAACATTCACTCTAACATTACAAAAAATGTCCAATTACTGTCAATACTTAAACTTCACTTCTTCTTCTGAATATTATTCTCCATGTAATGTTCAAATAAATTTCATTTTTTTTTTAATGAAATTTGCACCTTTTTTTCTAAATATACCACCTCTGGTTCTTCTGTCTCCTTTACTATATCCAGTATGTCACTTACAGTAGGTTCAAATTTTGATTTCCATTGTCTGGTAACTGCTTTTTGGCAGCTAATAAGATTAAACTTAATAAGTCCTTACTCATGTCTAGGTAGTGCATTCTGTGTCCTGGCTCAAAATAATCATTTCCTTAGTTACAACCATTTGCTCTCCCAACATTTATGACAAAGTACTTCGTAGTAAGTTTTCAAAATATGCCAGCTCATTGCATTCCCAAAAGCAAATTTCAACTTACCTCTCTCTTTTGTATCACATCTCCAACATTTGCTTTCTGTCTGAAGAAAAATTCTCTGAAGTCTGCTTGGGGTATAAAAATAACTATGTAGCCACTTTCAAGCAAAAAAAACTAAACCTTCTAGACCCTGTTGTGTATCTGGGAGCCATACCGATGACTAAATAAGGGCATATCCAGAGGTAATAATGGTGATATTCTTTGAGAGTCAGTAGACTAAAGAAAAACAAATGCCAGGAAAAATAAAATCCCAATCTCTGTTTTCCTTGACAAACCATTGTCAGTGCAATTTCTAAGTATGATCTGGCAATGATTCATTTCTTTGGAAGATTTTTCCCTTCGTCCAATTGGTGGGATTGGGGAATTGGTATATATAAGCTCCTAGGGCTTGTCACCCCATCAGGAAGTGCAGGGGGAATTGCCCCCTGTAAAAAAATTTAAGTAAATCTTTTGGCCCATCTGCATTTCTGACATTATTTTCCATTTCAACTGATTGTGGAAATTGGCATTTCTTAGTAAAGTCTTAAATCAGAGGTATTCTTCTTATCTTGCAACTTACTTGAAAAAACTGCAAACAGGAAGAAATTTCAGTTGTTAATAATCTCATCTTTCAACTTTATAGAGAACTTCATCATTGCTTTGATCAAGATAAACTTGATTCTTTAAAAACCTTGAACTCAGATTGCTTCAATCTTTAAATAAGTCTATTTTTAAGTCCAAATACGCACTAAATATGTTTATCAGGAAGGTATTACTTGAACATTTTGGCTTGTCTACTTAAACTAAATTGTGTATCAAATAACGGAAATTTGCTTACAGTTTTTCATATTACATAGCAAGAAGTTTATGTTTCAAGAAGTCAGATATCAGCAATGATGACATTGCAAAAAAAATGGTTTCCTTCCTAGCAGGTTGCCTGCTCACTTATCACACAACTGAAGACAGATATATCTCTCAGGAGAATTCAGGACACAGTCATAAGTTTTAAACCAAGTAAAGGTTGATGGCCAGAAGATTTTGATGCTTCTTTTTCAAGAAGTTTAAAGATTAGTTAGCTCTAATTCTTTTAAAATTGTACAGTTATATAAACAAATATTATTATTGACAAATATTTAAACCAATTAAAAACATTGTTGTTCTCAAAAATAACTCAGATCATCTTCTAGATAAACGTTTGCAATCCCATTTCATTAATAAATCCAGATATCAAAATTCTGCTGTTTTATTTTATTTATTAAAAGTGTTATGTTTATCACAAAGCATGTACAATAAAATCAAACTCCTTTTTCATTTAAGAAATATTTAAACCATAATATTTTTGGATCATCACTAAATTTTAATCACTCAAATGAGTGCCTGACAATAAACTGACAAATTTTCTCCTGAATGGAAAACAGTGACCACAACAGACTGAATCCAAGAGACTATATCAAAAATAACACTGATAACTAAATCTTAAAAGCACATATCATCTGTTTAGCAGTTAAATTATGGAAATGTGCTTTGTAATGCAATGTGTAGGGTTAAGTGCATCCATAGAGGTAGGGTTTGTGCTAAATTACATGGGTAAGGGTGGGAAGGGGGGATACTTAACCCCTCTGTACTATCTCACTCATGTGTACTAATCTTAACTCTAACCATAACCTTACATATTGCATTTTAGAACACCCTTTCTCTAAAAGTACCACTAAATAAGATACACACACTGCAAACAAACAGTGCACACCTACAATAAACCATCCAACCTCTTACTTAGCCCTTACTCTAACCGTAACTCACAATTACACATGCACACACAACTTGAATGCCAACATTTCTGCATTACTTAAAGTTTCAGCATTCTGTTTACTCACACTTCTGCCTTTTGGTATTTGGAAGTTGTAGTTTAGCCTGTTGGCAGATTGCATTTCATCTGTTGATAGGCACCACACATACAATGTCATCCTAAACCTTCAAAAGTTAAGAAATTAAAAATCAGCATTCTAAGTACATCCAAAAGGCAGATTTTGGCCTCACATACTTAAATCTGAGAGGGTAACCCATTCCAGAAAATGGGAATATGATGTGAAAAGGAAACTCTTCCTTGCCTTTCTAACCTTCTTTATTTATGAACTTCTTGCAAATGCATCAGATTACTATCAGAATGCGTGAGGTGTACAGCATTGCAGTTATCTAAACAAAAAAGAGTAAAAGAGTAATGTATTTAGTATCATATTAAGGTCTCAACTAGATAGGCAATACTCAATCCAGTCAACATTCCTAAGATAGAAATAAAATGGTTTGATGACAGCTGATACCTCATCCTTGAGGGTCACCTTGTGCTTAAGAATAATGCCCAGATTATGGACTCGAGAAACAAATTCTGACTGATTGCTATCATACATAATCGAAGGTATCAATCAGGACTGGCCTTTAGTCAACTGGTGCCCTAGGCAAACACTCTCCACAGCGCCCCTCCAACACCATCCTGTGCCCCCATCCTAGTCTACCTACACCAATCAGATTACTTGAGAAGTGATAGATAGGCAATACTCAATCCAGTCAACATTCCTAAGATAGAAATAAAATGGTTTGATGACAGCTGATACCTCATCCTTGAGGCTCACCTTGTGCTTAAGAATAATGCCCAGATTATGGACTCGAGAAACAAATTCTGACTGATTGCTATCATACATAATCGAAGGTATCAATCAGGACTGGCCTTTAGTCAACTGGTGCCCTAGGCAAACACTCTCCACAGCGCCCCTCCAACACCATCCTGTGCCCCCATCCTAGTCTACTTACACCAATCAGATTACTTGAGAAGTGCCCCTGCTAGAGCGGCACCCTAGGCGGATTCCTAGTTGGCCTATGCCTATGGCTGGCTATGGTGTCAATAGTGGAAAGTTTGATGGATGACCTGTAGCTAACATCAATAAAGCTTCAGTCTTACTTGGGTTGAGTTTCATTTGATTAGCAGATATCCAATCAAAATGAATTTAAGTCTCCTAAGGTGGTAAAATCTGACAATGCACTTAACAAAAAAGAAAGGTAGAGCTGTCTATCATCGACTCACACTCAGAGACAGCTGATATATATATATATATATATATATATATATATATATATATATATATATATATATACATACATACATACATATCTGTATGTATGTATATATATACACACATATATATATATATATATATATATATATACACACACACATATATATATATATATATATATATATATATATATATATATATATATATATATATATATATATATATATATATATATATAAACTGAATAGTAAAGGAGCCAAAATTGTGGTACATTGCACTCCAAGGTGTAACTGTTTGATGAGTCCACACCAGATACTGCATTTTGAGTGAGGCCAAAAAGATAAAAATAAATTCAGTCTAAAACACTACCAGTAATTCCTTATTCAACCACTTAAGCGGGATCCTATGCCTCACCACGACAAAGGCTTATGAAAGATCCAGTAAAATCAGGATGAAGTATTTCCTCTGATCTCTAGTCATCAGATGATCATTTACTACTCTTATGAGAGCTGTTGCTGTACTTCACAGAGATATATAGCCAAACAGACATAGACTCAGCAGTTCATGGAGGTCAGATAAGAATGCAGCCTGTTGATTAACCACCTTATCAAATAATGCAGATTCAAGATACTTCAGTAATTCTCCAGCATTTTTGTATCTCAATAAACTTTTTTTTCAGTGTTGCAGACATCATTGCTTCCTTCAAGGCATCTGGTAATCTGATGAGTGAAAAATATGGACCAAGATTGGTCCAAAGGTTACAAGACAGGTAATCACCCTGATGTGCCATAGATTCATATCATACCTGATAACAAATATAGCTGAAACTACATCCATAAGACTGTAATAACTGACATATTTAGATAACTCAACATCCCTCTTGAATTCCCATCTGTGATACCTGTATCAGCATACCTTAAACCAAATATCAAAAGAACCCCTGATACTGATCACATTATGAGTGAAAAATTAAGCCACCTCATCATATTGACTTGCAGAAAAAAAACTCTCTGGTCATACAGCAGGCCAGGTTGTACAGCCTGTCAATGACCTGAAAGAGAATGGTGGATTGATTTATTACTGCTGAGATTTTATTTGAGAAAAAAGGTGCTCTCCTACTACAAATTTCAGCCTGGTAAAATACAGAGTATTCATCCACTATAAGCTTGACCTCCAGCAAGTGAATTTGTCTCTCCTTCTGCTTGAACCTTTACCCTTGTCTGTGTAAAGGTCACAGTTCATAGTCAAACTGTGTTTTGAGATGACAAGCAGGATGACTGCATAAGTCCACTCAGTTGACTAAACCCAAAGCACTGCTGATGAATTGATTATAAGACATCATAAGTCTGTCTGGATTCAAAACACTGACCAGAGAAGATGATCTAAAATGGGTCAGAGGACCTTAGTAGTAACAGTCCTAAAGTATCTGTACTTGACCGTTGAAGAATGGTACTGGTTTGGGGACTAAACCCTACTAAAAATGGTTGGTCCAAGAGACTGACTCCACCATTAAATAATCCATTGCTTCCACCCCATGCTGATAGACCAAGTCCAATGAGTGGCTGATTTTATGAGTAAAGGATGTAACAAAGTTGGGTTGGGAGGGTGGCCTAATGGGTAAGGTGTTTGCCTTACAAGAGCAAGGTGCAGGGTTTGAGTCTCACAAGGGATAACTGGCTAGACTTAAAATGGCTTGCAAGGGCAGTTAGCTTAGTACTAATCTATGAACCTATGAACCTATGAGCAATCTGAGTAAAGCCAAAGGACTCTGTTAAATGTAGGAGTTGTGTGGTACATTTCCTGGACTCATCACCAACCCACGCATTAAAGTCATTGAGAACTAACCACTTTGGTGGCTTATAAATAATGGTGATGAGAAAATCTAATGCTTATGCAAAAAATGTATGGTATACTTAGAGGAATCTGTAGTTCACATCTGCTGCCACCAGATTTTTCAAGGAAATTACTACACAAAATTCAAGATTTGATAGCTTCGGATTTTCATCAATTCAGGGCTTGTTTATAACCTTGAAACATGGTGGGATGCAAACAGACACAGCCCTGAGTTTTCATCCAACCAATTTTTTGTGACAAAAAATAATGTAGGTCTACATATCCAACTAAATCAGCAATAACATCTGGTTTCTTCTTTATATACCAAGTATTGCACAAAATATCCCTGGAAATTATATGAGTAGAACAGGTCCTGACTACTATGATCTGATGGTATACAAGCTCCCTAAGTACCAAATATGTTCCCCCTAGATAATGCTGATTACTCCTAGCCCTAATTGCACTGCCCCCAGTCTGTCTGTGATGGCAGAATACCCCTCCTAAAACCCATCCTGTGCAATGTCACCACCACAAACTCTCTATACTTTAATGATGTAGAAGGTCCAATGGGTAAAAGAATAAAAGGACACAGAGGCAAGTAAGCTTAAAGTTTCCATTAAATTGCTGACCAAGTCATATCAACATTCCAATTCAGCTTCATGGAATTGAGTCAGACATTACAGTTCAAAGCAAAAGAAAATTTTGAATCCATAAAGTTGATTTAATGTCAATATATTTAGAAAAGAATATCCACCCATTCTTGATTTTGCTAAACAATCTTGAAACAAATTGAGTTAGATAGTTCATATTTATCCAAAATATATAAAAATATTTTAAAACAATAAATGTATTAAAGATAACTATTGGGATTATCCTTACCAAATGAGCTGTTTAACTTTATCTACAATAAATAAAACATTCTTTTAACATCTTAAAAACTATATCATTAATTTTATTTTGGAGATTATTCTCATGACAATGTCTATATACGTCATGCATTACTCTACATAGAATTGAAACTATTTACAAAAAGAAAGATATGATTCCAAGATGGTGGGATGGCTGTTAGGACTCTCTCTACAGCTCCTCAACCCTCTACTTTAATCTTCATAATCAAGAAACATCAGGCTGCAATTTCATCTTAATGGTGATCCTGCTTAAATCAACAAACCATCTGAATACATCAGATCTCAACTAGCTAAGTTTTACTGTCCAATTACTGCTTATCTTTACCCAAGGAACTATTTCAACAAAGGCACATGGTATTTTGAGGCCTAGTTCCACTAGTAGTAAAGGCAGTATTCAGTAAACAAAATGTGTACTTACTAAAATCCAACCATGCCTAATGATCTGGAACAAATGGACTTAGAAACAACCAAAACTAAGCTCTCACAAATTGCTTCACCTGAAAAAGAAACCTTATTGAAAAGGTAATGAACATTAAAACAACAAGAATTAAGCAAATCTAGCTCCAAGACTAAATCTGAGGTGGCCTACAGCATGGACTGAAATCTGCTCTAATGCCTATACAAACTTCCATTCAAAATTTCTCAGAGCAACTATCAAACTTTGGTACTTCACTGGAACAAATGGTTTCTTGTCTAGACCATACTGAAGCTAAATCAACAGCTAATGAGCTAAAAATTGATGAACTATAAAAACAATTAAAAGCTAAAGAATCTGTTCTAGAAGACATGCAGCAAAAGCTTACAGATCTTGAAGATCAGAGCAGAAGAAACAACATTCTCATTCACGAAATTCCTGAAACATATGACCATTCCCAACTTCAGGATACTTTAAGACAGATTTTTAGCTCCTTGCTGCATAAAAAGTCCATTGCTAACGATATTGTAATAGAAAGAATGCATAGAGCTCTCCGTAAGTCACAAAACCCTACCAACCCTCATTAAGTGTATGCAAAACTACTAAATTATCAACATGTCCAAGAAGTCTTAAGTGCAGCAAAACAAAAAAAAAATCATTAACCTGAAACGGCCATAAAATTACATTTGCACAGGACTTACCATTGCAAATCAAAAAAGCAAGGTAATTGCTTGCACTGTTTTGTGCCTTTCTTCTTACCAAAAACATCAACTTTCAAATGAAATATCCAAGCACCCTAACCTTCTCACAAAACAACCAGAAGTTCTTAGTAAACACTCCGTCTAAAGCTAAAGTGGCTTTTTTAAAGCTTTTGGTGAACTCCCAAAACACTGAAAAGAAAAAGTAGTAGCTCACCGAGCCACCGATTGATTTGGGCCCTCTTTTGAAATGAAGTTTGCTGCATAAAGAAAACCCAAACAGTTATTTTTATCAGGCCCTTTCTCTCCTTTGCTGCAGAGATCACTTAATTTTTTTTTTCAAATTTGCTTGGTATGAGTTCCCAGTGTCTGGCGGCAAGCTCCATTGCAATGTTTTATGATTTCTGGTTTTAACAAATAAACTGGCAAGCACGGAAATGCACAGTCATCTTTATTGGTCCTACCTGCCTCTGTTGTTAGTAGTCCCTCTTGTGTTGATGCAATCTGCACTGAAATACTTCATGTCATGTTTTCTCGGTGAGATAGATTCAATAATTAACAAAATCTCTACCCAACTCTTTTGATGAAATAATGAAGAATTCCTGGACATTTGGCAAATCAGATGGATCTATAGGCAAGTACTTTCTTAGTGATTTGGTCTTACAACAATCGTCAGGAAGCTTCAATTAACAATGGTCCTCTAACTGACACTCATATTAATAACCGCACCTCAAGTCAGATGCACTAATATGAAGTTTGCTCCTAGTAATTATTTACAAACTAGCAATTAAACAGCTAGCTAGAAGATTTGGAACTGTGTATATCAGTTTGATAATGAAGAACTGCAGTTTATTGAATATGTAAAGGGGGGAGAAGGAAGGGAAAGTTGTATTTTTATCAGGCAGTTTTAGTTGTTTGCTAGCAACCCTCTTTAAATGCGTATAGTGTTAATGTGATCCATGTAACCAAATCCAAATTGCACAGTAAACCAAGGGAAGGCATACATTTTGCTTTATCTATTTATTTATTTATTTCCAGTTTGATGACTGGGAATTCCACTGGGCCCAGGGAGCCCATTTTCAGTGGAGACCCGGGGAGAAAAGCTCCACAGTACAAAGTGCAGTTAAAGATACAGAAATGTATAGTGAAAAACAGTTACAAATACAAATACATATCAAAGTGGGAGAATAATGATGTACAATAATTACACAGAATAAAATATCTTGTGGATTTCAAATACAAATACATTTCAAAATGAAAGAGAAAAATTATTTACAAGATTTACATAGAACAAAGTATCATGTGGATTAATAGTTATTGAGAATGAGCAATGCTTATAAGAAGCCTAGATGCACAAGAGGTAAGAGAGCTAGGTTGGGAGAATACAGTTACATTTCCATTTAGAAGAGATGTAAGAGTGAAGCTAAGTTTTAAAGTTGTCAGTGTTCTCCTATGCCCTTAGGGAGGAGGGGAGAGAATTCCATTTTTTGGCTAAGGAAAAAGAGAGGAGAATTTGTCCAGCGGGTCGCTTAGGTTTGTGGACAGTAATTAAGTTTTGGTGTTCAGATCTGAGGTTCTATTTGGGACGTATAGGGGTAGGATGTTAGTGAGTGCGAGGCATTTGGTGGAGTTGAATATTAACTTGTGAGCTGTAGTAAGTTGGAGGTAGTCCAGATAATTAGGGAGTTCTAACCAAGTTAGAGTATGTAGGGCAATACAATGATGGGAGGAATATTTGGCTTTGGTGACAAATTTAGAAATTTTGTTGTAACAATTTTCAAGTTTGGAAGAGATGGAGGAAGGTAGGTTGGTTAGTAAGGGAGCACCTTACATTAGGGAGGGAATGAGATAAGTAGAGGCAAGTGTTTGTCTAGTAGAAGTAGAGAGGAAGTGATTGTTTCTGTATAGCATGCCAAGTTTTTGATGTTTTTTTTTTTATATATTTTGCTGCATGTGGGTATCAAACTTTAGGTGTTTATCTATAGTCACACTGAGTAATTTAGTGAAGGGAACAACTTCTATAGGAGAGATGTTTTGGCTTAGGACTTGCAAGGAGCTTTTATCATAAGGGAATGATTTTGAGAGTGGGAATAATAATATTTTAGATTTGTTAACATTTAGAGACAGGTGGTTTTGGAGCATCCAGGTCTCAGTGGTTGAGAAGGCGGTCTGGATCTTAGAAGTTTCGGGAGGTTAGTGGAAGACTAAAGTTGAGTCATCTACATATTGTATGACTTTGGCATTGGGGATGGCGGAGTGAAAATTATTGATAAAGATATTGAACAGCATTGGACCGAGACTGGATCCCTGGGGTACACCGGTAGGGGTGAGTAGAAAAGGTGAGGTGCCCTTTCTCCATTTCACAGCATGAGATCTGTCAGACAAGTAACTTGAGAACCAGGATAGGGTATTTTAGGAGAGATTTAGGTTTGAAAGATGGCTCAGAAGATGGGTATGAGAAACAGTATCAAATGCTTTGCAGAGATCTAACAGAACTGTTGATACTATTTTCCCAGAATGACAGGCTTAATTGACTGTATCTAAGAAAGACAGAAGAGCTGTTATAGTGCTATCCCTGGGTCAGAAACCATGTTGGGTTGGAGTAAGAAGTTGGTTTTGTGATAGGAAAGGCTTAAGTTGGAGGTGGATACATTTTTCTAGGATCTTGGAGATTGGGGAGAGGATAGCTATGGGGTGGAAGTTTGAGATATTAGTGTTTTTGCCTCCTTTATGGAGAGCTAGAATAAAGGCTGTATGCCAGAGTTTGGCATTCCTGTATGGATCTACTGATTAAGATGCTAATGAGAAGTGTGATCCCACCAGCAGTAGACTTGAGAAAGAATGAGGGAATGTTGTTAGGGGCATTGGAGCACGGTTTTAGTTTGGAGAGAAGTGTTTTTATGTAGTTGGTGGAGATGGGTTTGACATCAAACATTGGAGGAGAGTTAGGGTCAGTGGGTTGGGGGGAGGACATAGATGAGGGAAAATTCAGAGGGGAAGGGTTGTTGTTTGGGAAAGTCTTGGTTAGTTCTGATATTGAGTTGATAAAGAAAGAGTTGAATAGAGAGGTTATTTCTACATCCGCTTTGCTGGGGTCAAGTCAGGGACTGTTTTTGGTGCCTGGGTTGAGAAGTGAGTTTATTGAGTTACAGAATTGTCTGGGGGTTTTAGTGTGGTTGGACTGGAGTTTAATGTAGTAGGATTTGTTGTCTCTGATAATTTGTTTTTTTTTGCAAGGTTACGAAGCTGCGTATTTTGAAGAAGGGTTTCAGGGAGTTTATTTATTTGGTGAAGTTTTCAGGGTTTGTCTCTTTGACGCATAATTTGTTTGGTGTCTTCAGTTAGCCATGGTGTGGTATTGGTTTTTATTCTTTTTGTTCTTGATGAAGCTAGGGAGTTTAGAGCATTTAGGAGGGTAGAGTTAAAGAAGACACCGGCATTGTCTAGTGGGAGAGTTTTTAGAACATCCAAATTTATTTGTTTGAGGGAATTTGAGAAAGTATTGGGGTCAAAGTTACTGAGGTTACAAGTGTGTATGTATTGATGTGGATGAAAGGGGGGAGGAGGTTGCTCGGTGGATGAAGGCTGGGAGGTGGTCGCTAATGGAGTTGGGGATGGTGCCAGAGTTAGTGATTTTATATGGATGGGTGACTAGGATCTAGTCAAGAGTGGATCCTGGGGGATTTATTTTATTGGGTCTGATAACAGAGTGGGTTACTTGGGTAAAGTTGAAGAGATTGATAGACAGGGTAGGTGTGCAGTTGTGGATTTTGTTCCAATCTATGTTTACATCACCTAGTATGAAAGTCTCAAGGTTAATTTCGGTTGAGGCCTATAAGAGAATTTCTTCGAGGGTTGAGGTGTTATTTCTGGGTGGAATATAAAGGACTATGATACAAAGGCTTTTATGATTATTCATTTTTAGTAATCCTGCTACTAGTTCTGCATTAGTGAATTGAGGAATAGGATTTGGAAAAGGAAAGGAATTATGGTAAGAAGGCTGGAGTAGATTAAGGCAATGCCTCCACCTTTTCTGTTTAAGCGGTCACATCTAAGAGCTTGAAATCCAGGGGATAGGATTTCAGAGTCAGAAATGTGGGGTTTGAGCCATGTCTCGGAGATGGCAACAAGGTCAGGTTGGCTGTGGCTTAGCCATGCTTGAAAGTGAGATATTTTGTTGTTGAGACTCTGGGCATTGATTGTAAATAGTTTAAGGGTTTTAAGGGGGACTGAATGGCTTGAGGGCTGGGTATTGTTGTGAGTGGATGGGTTAGGCCTAGGGTTTGGGTGAATGTCCCCTGCTAGGAAGAGGATGTTGAAGAAAGATAGTACTGGGAGTTTTGGTTTAGTTTTTAAGTGTTCTGGACAGTCTAATATTAGTTTAAGTATATGAGGCTTAAAGTGATGGGGTGGTTGGGCTGAAATAGAGAGGGGGAGATGGAGTAAAAGTATGTATATGTGGGGTGGTGATGTAGGTTAAGTATTGGACTATGGGAGAGAAAAGGGGGGAGTTAGTTGGTGGAATAGGAGCTGGCATGGTATAAGGGAATTAGAAATATTAAGAGGGTTAGGGGAGTGTGGAGGGTTTGGAACAGTAAAGAGAGCATGGCTAAAGGGAGGTTGTTTAATATGTTAAGATTTATAATTGGAAGGTTAAGCCTAGGAGTAGGAGGGGGTTCAGTCAGAATGATGTATTTAATGAGTGTAGGTGAGAGGAGGAGGAGATAGAGTAGGGAACATTTTGATTGGATGATGGATGTTGGGGGTGGGGAAATTGTTAGAATAAAAGTAGGTGTAGCGGGGGCAGGTGAGAACTGGGGGAAGGGTAGAGGAGCAGAGTCAGCCCAAAGGGCAAACAGAGTGGGTTCAGACAGTTCGCAGTGAAATTCTAAAACCTATTAGTGAGGAAAACCACAAGGGTAAGTATGTATTTCACTGTTTCCACTGCCCAGATACATGTAGGCAGGAAGGGAGAGACAGAGGCTAGAGTAAATAAGAAGATGGGTCTATGGGAGTACAAACTGAAAAGGAGGGGAGGCAGTATGGCCCAGTACACCTGGTCTTGCCACTACAGAAAAAAACTACTAGTCAGGCTTTTCACAGAGGTGCAATGTAAAAACTGCACTTACAGATAATTAATTGTGGCTGCGGCTGTGAGCAGAAGGAAGCTCTGTCAGGTGAGGGTTTGTGATTCTGTATATCTAGGAGCTAGGCTGCAGGGAATATGCTTTTGATTTAGGCTTGCTGTGGGGAAAAAAAAGGAGAGGGGAAGAAAAATATCAGTTATAGAGAGTGGAAGAAAGAAGGGAGGGCATAGTGTGAACATAAGTACATGGTTGTGAGAGAGGAAGATACAGTTAAAATCACCAAACTTCACAGTAGTTCAACAGTTAGCTTTAAGGTAAAGTGCATACAAACCGCACTTAATATTCCAGGGGATAAGGATGGAACCAATGGAGTGGTATACGGTATTGAATAGTTTGCAGGCATTGCAGTTCAATGGGTGTGATAACTCGTCCGAGCGCTGCCCATGAGTTTGGAAATTATAACATACAGACAAGCAGCTCGGTTTGCAGGGGTTCACTTTTAGATAAAAACACAATACAGAAAAAAAAACAGCAGTGTATGTAGTTAATTAGCAGAGTCAAAGAGCAAGGCTGTATTAGTTAATAAAGAGGACACAGGACAGTACAGGGCTAGATACAACAACTCTATATCTACTATTCCTTACAAACGCTTAGGTCCTTCCTATACTGTTTTCATGGCATAAACATTAGAAACACGTGAAAGCTGAAACCCTACAAATGCATCCTTTTGCACTACAGTCTACAGTATACAGATTAGGGAATGAATGCTGTCTCACTACAAAAGCACTATAATGCTGACCTTCAAAACAAAAAGACAAAAGAGCGTTTTCTCATCAGTAAAGGCAATGTACAGCTAGTAAAAAAATATCTGTCTATATACAACACTTTAAAGAGAGGTTTTAGCAGTACATTTAACTTTGTGAATCAGCAGAAAACACTATGTTGATAACACAGTGTGAATTCTCCGCACATTGTATGTGAAAAAAAGCATAGGCTTGTAAATGAAACAAAGAAGCATCTGGTGTACAAATTAATATGTGCTCCTTTATTATCATTACTATCCAGCCTTAGGCATAAAGTCTACGGTCTTTGCTATGCTAGTAATTTTCACGGAGGCATACATTCAAAGGTGTGGTAAAGCTGAAAGGGGGATATTGGTTTATATACTATCAATATATTAGAGAGTTTTCGCTAATGTTTGCATAGTACAAACTGCAATACTTTCATTTACTTACAGGAAGTCATCTGCAAGGTAATCAGCATCATATATCTGCCTGCTACTCCAATCTCCTCCAAGTACCTGCCCCACAAAACTAGGACACCCTTATCCATCCCCCTAGTGACCTTGCACAGTTATGAGACAGGACTGAATAGAACTGCATTTGAGATAATATTGTAATTGCTATTGTAATCATATGTTTTAGTTACCCAAGTAAATGGATCAGCTTGAGGTGATAGATTGATTCAAGTTTTTATTGGCCCTGAAGATAAAAACAGAAATAACAGACTCTGTTTCTGTTCTGGGTCCACACAAAACAGATCATTTTATTCTTAACAGTCGTTGGGGGGGTCTTGAAGGCCGCCTTATTTGTTTTAGCATCTGGATTAAAAACTATGAATAATATCGGGATACTATTCTGTATTATTATTTTGTAAAATTAGCAAACACTGGCTGCCTTGAATTTTATGGCTAAATCTGTAAGTAACCATTATTATCTGGAGAAAATGGGCTGAATAACATCCCGTTCTTCCTGAAGCTCTATAATCCAGTGGACTTCCCAACATAACATAGGAACTTGCAGTACTATAGTTTTGTTTGAGCTGCTCTTGATCAAGGTGATAGTTATTTTGATATATGTGCAAAATATTAGAGACCCTAACTCAATTGTCCACTATAGTGGAGTATTATACTGTTAGTGCCAGTTATCCCTGGAATACAAAGCATACTGAATGTAATATGAAATACTCCATCTATTTGCAATAACTTGGCTGGGTTTATGTAGAAGCAATTTACGGCTGCATCTATAAAGCAATCAGACATGTATACTACACAACGTTGTTAACTCTCTATATATGAAGACAATATATAGTAAACATATAACTTGGAGTGTAGTAGCAGAGTGTTTTGATATTGTGGTTGTTCACATCTTGAGTTTAGTAGCTTATGTATATAATGTCATTTTCAATTATAATGTTATTTTTTAGGAATTATATTACTAGTTTCAGTTTAAAACTTTATACATTAGCTGACATGTTATTAATCTTGCAAAATTCTCTCTCAGACTTAGTAGTTATGTGGTTAGGCATAGTGATAGCTCTGAGAGACTTTAGTTATACAGGACATTTAAAAATGATGATTTTTGTTCTTTTATCTCCAACCGTTTTGTGAGGAAAGAACTTCCAAAAATCACCTTCAAGTATAAAGTTAGAAAATGTGGGTGGTAGATTCATGGAATATTAAAGGTCTACAGGATAAGAAGAAAAAGAAACTACTTTTACATCTACTTTACCAATCAGAAGCAAATGTTTTCTTTCTCCAAGAAACTCATTTACTTAAAGACAGTTGGAATAAGGATAGAGATAAACATTAGCCAACCTCAATTTTTGCCTCTGATAGTAAGTCAAACTCAAAAGGAGTAGCTATCTTGTCAAAAAAATCATTCAATGAAGATATTGTTGAATATGGATCAGATAATGATAGATGGTGTTATTTTGCTGTGTAAACTCTATATCCTATAGACCCACACTCTTTCTAAATGTCTATGGACTTTGTGCAAATCAACATGAGTTTATCATACAAATCTATAACTTACTATTAAAGTTTCCTAACCATGACTATGTGATAGGTGAGGATTGGAATACTGTTATCGCCCCTTTAAATTACAGAGCTAGCAGGAATAAGTCACACAATGCTCAAACTTCACTGGCTTTAGAAGATCTAATGTTAGACTTCACCCTAGCTGACCCTTTTTACTCAAAAGTTTATTCCAATTCTAGTGGCAAATACACATATTACTCCCCATCCTATAAATAGTGGTCCAGGATTGACTTTTTTTCTGATCTCAGAAACCCTCCTAAATGAAAAGATCATGTATTCAGCCAATCATAGATTCCTTTCTAACCATTCTAGGATAACCTTAAAAATGATCCCTCTGAAAAGTCCTCCAAAAACTGGCAACTTCCTAACATGGTCTTTAAATCCACATTTTTTGATAAAGAAAAAATAGTAAAAGAGATTAATAGTGCTCTGGAAGACCTGGAAATCAATCTTCCAACCTCAGATATTTCACTAAATGTTCTTTGGGTGGCTAGTAAAACCTAAATAAGAGGGCTGCTGATTCAGAAAGCTTCTTACTGCAAAAAACTGTCCAAAGAAAAAGAAACAAATTTACAACACAAATACCAGGAAATTGAAAGATCACTTCAAAAAAACTTCACATTAGAATTAGAAAACCAACTCTTTAGCCTGAAAAAGGATTTATACTTATTGCACTTGCAAAACCTCTCTTTCCTGAAGATGAAATTCCTCGCTAATTACACAGAATGGGCTCAGCAGGCTTAAAATTACTTGCTAGACTCATAAACATTTGTAAACCCACCTCCCACGATTTTGCAGATGACTTATAATAATGAACTGTTCACTACCAAGCAAGAAATAATGCATATATTTGAAAAAAATATACAGGAAATTGTATTGTCTCCAAGACACACCTTCATCAGAGACCTACAACATTTTCTTTAACAATCTTAAATTTCCAAATATTGAAAAATATCAAGCCAATTCCTTGGAAGTCCCCTTCTTACCAGAGGAAATTGCTGAGGCAATTCAGATCTTAAAAATAAACAAAGCCCCTGGCCCTGATGGTTTTACCTCAAATTTTTACAAAACCTTTGCTCCCAAACTGATCTCTATCCTTCTTAAAGTCTTTAATCATATTAGTACATTTGGCTTTAAGGACTTGTATCTAAATAACTCCAAAACCATTTTCATTCATAAACCCAACATTGACAAAACTAACCCAACAAATTACAGGTCAATATCACTTATTAATGTAGATATTAAAATCTTCTCCACTATATTAGCAAACTTAAAAAAAAGTTCTGCCCACAATTATATTCCCAAAGAAACAGGTTTCATGAAGGAGAGACAAACATAGGAAAATACCCTTATGTTGGATGCAGCTAGACAACTTTTGGCAAAATATAATTTTCCTAGATACCTTCTGGCACTTGGTGTCACTAAAGCATTTGATAGAGTTAATTTAGACTTTTTGTATTTAACATTATATTTTAAAATTCCAAATGCATTTCTAAACATAGTTAAAATACGGTTTACTATCAAAATTTCAAACCGTACTCCGTCAACTGTACTATCATCGAACACGGAAGTTCGAAAATGGCAATATCAATGTCAAAAAAACAATCTAGGAATGGGTTTTAACATGGGTTGAGGTAGGGGAAATGTTTGTAGTTCGGAATAATACTGAACACCTACCTCGACCCATGTTAAAACCCATTCCTAGACTGTTTTTTTGACATCGATATTACCGTTTTCAAACTTCCATGTTCGACGATAGTACAGTCGACAGAGTACGGTTCGAAATTTTGATAGTAAACCTTAAAATACTTTATAATTCTTCATATACCACACTGAGTATCAATAAAACCTACTTTATTTAATGGTACAAGGCAAGGTTGTTCCCTTTCACCTTATCTCTTTAACATATACATTGAACGTCTATTCAATATATCTATCACAAAAAAACTTCCATCATATACCCAATATACTGAACAACAGCCTTCTATTATCAGCCTACGCAGATGACCTCAACCTGTATTTTCAATTACCTAACACTGATTTAAATAAAATTTTAAAAACTATCGACATTTTCTCAAAAACATCTAATTATGAAATCAATCCTTCTAAATCTCTCATCTTTCCAATTAACTCGCTAGGTCACAACTCACCTCTCTTTCAAGTATCTGAAATTAAACTAAAATATGTATTCCAGTATCTGGGTATAAAGTTTGAACATAATTCAAAACATTCTTTTCAAAATAACCTTCCTAAATCTTGGACAAATATTGAACATGACCTGGATAGGTGGAAGAACATAAAACTTCTAGTCGTATCCAAAGTAGCTGTTTTAAAAATGAACATTCTTCCCAAAATTCTATGTCAGCTTAATGCAACTAATTCTATTATCCCTATGAACTTCTTTAAGAGAATCATCAGAACTCTAACTAAATTTATTTGGTTTCCAAAAACTCCAAGAATCGCTTTCTTGAAACTAATGCTTCCAAAAAACAAAGAAGGACTAGGATTACTGGATTTCAAATTGTAATATAACATAATATGTTCCAGTCGAATCACTTTAATAGCAGATCATAACCCCAAAAACTTTACCCAATCTCCACAATGGATCATTTTATGGTATGCTCATGTCAGATCACTAAACATTAACCCCAAATCTGTACCTTTCATCAATAAATCCATATTAAATGGTCTTGAGTTACATAATCTAATCAAACATAAAATCAATACATTCCAAAATCTTCTTTCTTCTCTACACCTAGCAAATGCATGTGTCCTTCTGCAACCAGTTCATCTAAACCCAAACCTTAAAATAGGTAATAAAATGATAAATTTAGACCAATACCCCCAAATTAAAAACTATATTATCTGGGATTTCTATAGACTAAAAGATAACTCCTTAAATGATATTAGACAAAATTTCAACTTAAATAACAAATATACAACAACGCTGAGACAAATTAAAGTGTTTGTGTCTGCTATTAAGGGTATCCCAGATAGTGTAGTGGAAGAGGTAAATCTTGCAAAATCTCTAATGAAATTTTTAAAGTTTAAAAACAAGATGATCTTGGTTACATATAAGATGATTTTTTCTATTAAATATCAATCTTCTCTCACATATGCTCAATACTGGAAGGCCAAAAATGCCAGAATTTCAACTGTCTTAGGTTATCAAAAATGCAATCAAAATTTCTCCCTTTAAAAAAATTGTGTACACCCAGTTAATGATAAATAATGATGCTTACTACACACCAGAACGACTAAACAAAATTTTCCCTAGCATCTTTCCTTTTTGTTCATTCTGTCCATCAAAGTCTGCTGACCTCTTGCACATGTGCTGGTTCTATAAATATGCACAAAACCTCTGGAACTCATTAAATGTCAAACTTGAGAAAATGGGCTATGTGAAATATACCCTCTCTTGGGAATTTGCTATTTTACATGTGAGCCCAGACACTATGCACAAGTCTGACCTTTACATCCTATTTGCTGTTTTTGCATTAGCCAAGCCTTATGTTACCCAAAACTGGCTGGATAAGATAAAAATAGAGTGGAAGGCCTTTACTAATTTGGCCTTTAAATATATCATATCTCACAAATTGATTACAGGAAATAGAACAAAACGTGTGAAATATCAGAAATTTTGGAATCTTATCCTTGAACACATTTTGAAATAATTTACAGCATGAACATACGTATCAAGTTATCCCTACTTACTCAAACACCTATCATATACAGATAGGCTAAAATCCCTGTCCCTCTACTCAGTCTCATACAGACTGTTTAGAGGTGACCTGTGTCTGGCATACAAGGCCATCTCAGACCCAGCCTTTATGGAGTTGCTGCATATCCGTAAGTCAAACATCACTCAAACAACCCGTACACAAAGCCTCAACCTGGTCTGTGAAATAAATAGAACTTGTTGGCAGGATTTGTATCTCAAAGACTCTCCCATCTGTGGAATAGACTCCCTCTCCATGTCAAGCAGAGTACCTCTCTAGCCCTCTTTAAGAGGAACCTGGGCGACTGGATGGGAAACAGAAAATGCATTCCTGGGATCCCACCTGTGTCCCTGCTGGACAGGGGAAACAGGTGCTGACTTTGTGGGAACATGGGTGAAATTCTTGGCTAGGCTTATAAGGACCTCCAAGCCAGTAGCCTAGTATTATCCTATGAACCTGTGAATCTATACTGTTTAACTATTCAATGAATGCTGGTGATGTGTGTAGTAAGAATTAATGTAGATACTTGTGTAAAGACTTATTATTGTTTTATTTTGTTAGTGTGTCTGTTCCTGTATATATCGTTTCAATAAAAATGTTAGAAAATAAATAGCGTAATGCTGGAGTTGATTTTAAGTCATAACAGAAAAATAGTTAATCAACATACAGGTTTTGCTGTAGATGCAAACAGCAGACTTGGTTTAGTAATACGTCTGCTTTCTTTTGGCAGTACTGAAAAAAAATGTTTCCCAAAAAGATAAATGCAAGTTATTAAAATCTGTATGGTTCAGCTTCCACGTATCTTTCTATAAATGGTAGGCTATCAGCTACTATTAAGATTTTAACAGTACTAGATAAGGCGGCTCCTTCTCCCCTGTTATGTTTATTTTTATCCTTAGCACCATTTTTTCAAAAATTCTTCAGGGCCTTAAGCTGACAGACATAATACATTGCAATTGCAATATGTACATAGTACATTAATATCACTTTTTTCTACAGCTGACATTCTTTTATTTTTCTAAAATTTAATAAAAGTTATTCCTTATTTCCTACAGATTTTTAAGAATTAGAGCAGAGAAATGATAAATTAAACATAGTCAACTTTGTTTCCTACTAAAATACCAATAATATAACTCAATTACCCCGGTATCCAGTGTAAATATTTCATTAAGTAAGCTCATATTTCTAGGATTCAAGTATAGATGACAATTCCAAAATGACCTAGCCATCCTGTAGGAAGGCTTATCCCAAATAAATAGCAAATACAACTCTAAAAAAAAACAAAAAATAAAATAATAAAATACCACAAAGACCACCAATCTAAAAAATAAGCAAATTTAATGAAACACTTAGCACATCAGCTTGCACAGCCTTCCAAGTGTAAAAACACTACAAAACACTGTTTGCTTAAATACAGCATATTGCACAAAACAATTAATCACTTAAGCATACAGTTCAAATCACATGCTTCCAATTACATTCTTTGCTGAGTCCCTGAGGCTCCAAAGTACCATACTTTAAAATCAGCAGGGTTTCTTTTTTTAAGAGTTTGTTTTGTAAAAACACACATTCACCTATGCCAACTTGCAATTTTTCCAAGACACATCACCTAAGGGAATCAGGGTTAGAGTTGTGTACTGTCAAAAAATAACTCCCAAGGGGGCTCTCTAACTTTTTGTTTTTTATGTCCCTAATGTGTTCCTGCAACAGGACCCTAAAACTCCTATAAGTTTTCCCTATGTAAAATTTTTTACATCCACATCTCAGCACATACACTAGCCCCTCTGTGTTACAACTGTATTCATGCCTAGCTGTAACTTAATACCATTAATGTAGGGAAAAAGAGCTTACTACATATTGACAGATGGAACAACCATCACATGGAACAGTGCCTTTATTTATGCTTTACCTCTAACATTAACATCTGGTAAGCAAAACTGGTTATGTACCAGAATATTAGACAAATTCCTAGCTCTTTTATCTGCAATACTCACAAAATCAGGTAGTATTAAGTTCAAAAGTTTATCCCTTAGGAGCATTGGCCACAAGCTATGTATTTTTTAAATATTGCCGCAGTTATAACATTATAAGTTGTCACTAAGAAAACTTTCTTCTGCTCTCCATTATTCACAGCTGTATTGGGGGATTTATTTCCACCAATACAAACATTATATTTTACATTAGCATGGGCATAATGAGAATCTCCCTGAGGGTTGACAGAATACCTCATGTCCATAATTTTTTGTTTAGCTTCCCTGTCCAGGTGGACATCATAACCTCTTTTAATAAAATTTCTTCTGCTTCAGCTGTTTCTAAGTCAAAGCTCATATCAAGGCTACATAGGTTCATAGGTTCATAGGTAGGTACTAGGCTATCGGCCCTAGGGCCTATACAAGCCTAGCCAAAAAGGTACCCTGGCTTTAGCCACCCAAGAAAATTATTTTCCTGTGCCCCTGTCGAGTAGCACCACAGAGGTGATCCCTGGGGTGAATTTCCTATTTCCCATCCAATCATCAAGATTTTTCTTGAAGAGTGCTAATGAGGAGCTTTGTTTGATATAGATAGGTAGTTTGTTCCAGAGTATGGGTAGTCTCTGGGACAGGAATCTATCCCTCCAGCATGTTCTGTTTATTGTGGTGACAAGGTTTAGGTCCTTAGAACATGTAGCTCAGAGGGATTGGGATTTTTTTTAAATGGAGCATGTCCAACAGCTCTGGGATTGACATACCTTTGTATGTTAGGCAAAGATCATCTCTGAGTAGGCGATATGCGACGGAGTAAAGCTGGAGTTTTTTGAGACAGTCTGTGTAGGGCATCTGTTTGAGGCTGGTAATCCTCTTTGTGAGGTATGTCTGGGGTCTTTCCAGTTGTTGTAGATGTCTTGTGAGGTACATACCAAAAGGGGAGTTGTACTCTATAATGGGTCTAATGAGTGGCGAGTAGAGGGGAACAATGACCTCTTTTTTCCTGGATGAGAAATCTTTTGTGATGAGGTGTGCCACGTAGAAGGATTTTCTGACTACTGTGGCGATGTGATTATCAAAGGAGAGACTAATGTCCACCTGTCTTCCAAGGTCTCTTGTCACACTGTCGGTGTTAAGTAGACTACCACCTATGTGGTAGCTCATGAGTACAGAGTTTTTACCAAAGGGGATAACAATGCACTTTTTGGCATTGAGCTTGAGGCCATGGCCTTGACACCAGTCATCTGTCTCAGTGAGGACAGAATTTGTAAGAATTCATTATAGGGCAGTACCTTGACCAAATGTTTGGGGTGACAACTGTTTCCATATAAAAATACATTTCTATGTTCAAATTTCCTATGGAGATTAGTTGCAAATCCATCTAAGCTTATATCCAAAAAATTCACTTGTGGGCCAAGCTGTAAACCATCAAAGCTTAGGCCCATACTATTGGATTGTAAGTCATTAACAAACCCAAGGGCCTCTGTATGGCTTCCTTGACATAAAAAAATAAGATCACCAATAAATCTAAAATATAAAATAACTTTTTTTTCCTCAAATATTTTTTTTTTACTTTCAATTAAAATAACATTTACATAATATTTTTAAATATCATTTTAAACAACTATATACAATATTTACAATAGCCTGACTTTCAATTATATACACTGTATGTTATTAAATATAGAATTAACAAATCAGTTATCAGAGATACAATATTGATTATTGCAGAGTGTCCAACAAAGATATAACTTTCTTCCAAGGATTATTTACCAATGGCCTGGGATAGATTTGTAGTTCTTTGATTTTTATTTCCATCGATGCAGTTCTCTTCAGTAAAGTGTAAAATTCTTCCAAGGTCAGGGGTGTATTTGAATTCCACCTTCTTGATATGCATTTCCTAGATATAGCAAGTATTGTCCATAACAAATACATATTTGTCTTATTCAGGTAGGGACCTTCATTTACATTTAGTATAATCAATACGTTGGTTAAGGTAAAGGATTCATTAAATAAAGCTTGTAAAAATGATTGATTCCATTCCAATATGATTTAATTTTATTACATTCATAAAAAATGTGAATCCAGTCTACTTTATTTGACTTTTCACACCTCCAGGAAAAACATTTGTAGTAGTACTGATCTTTTTAAGTCTATCTGGTATTAAAAATGCTCAATGTAAGTATTTCCAGTTAAACATTTTCCAGTACTGTGCGTTAGAGGTATAATTAACTGATAGTAAAATGTTAGTTTTAATTTATTCTGTTAACTGCAGTGACTGACTTTTTGTTAAGAACTGCCAGTATGATGGTTTGGGAATTGTGTTATATGTTATTAACTCTTTTATATAGATTTGAAATGGAATTTTTCTTTTCACAACTATTATATATAAATTCATACAGAAAACATATTAGATTTGGAATATCTTTAAATGAGGAATTATTAATTAATCTGCATAAATCTTGAGTGTGCATTAGAATGCTTTGTAAGGTTAGCCAGTCCTGTGTTGGAATATTGTAAGCAGTTTTTATCATATGTATATCTAAAACATTTAATTTATGTACACATTGAAACTAGCATAAGAATCCATTTTGTTCCCAGGAGGTTATTTTTTCCCTATATATTTTGTGAGGAAAGTTCTTAGTGATGGTATATGGGGTTAAAAGGTCAAACCAAAGTTTTCGATCTATGTTTGCATTGATAAGTTTCCTAAAGGAATTGATGTAATGATTAATCGGTGTTGTTTTAGAAAGTTTTGTTATATTTTATTGTATACTTATGCATAGTATGTACCAGGGTTTGTTTGATTTGTCTACTATTAAACATTTTTTTAACAGATTAAATTAATTTGTTAATATAGCCATTGCTAATTTTTCTAGTTGGCAAAATAATTTGGGTTTATCCAGTATATTGTAGTTTTAAGCACAGATGCTTTTATATATGTTTCTATTTCTGGGAAGTTCAATCCTCCTTGTTTCCAGAGTCTAATGTGATGAGTTAGAGCTACTCTATTCATTTTGAGATATAACAATTTTATTAAACATGAGTTTATTTCTTTAAGAATGTGTCTTTCAGGAATTAACTGTACATATAGTATTTTTGGCAATAAGACCATTTTTATTAATTGCAATCTGTCTTCAAAAGTTAATATAATTTTGTTCCACTTTGCTATATATATTTTTATTGTTTCAATAATGTTTTTATAATTTATTAATATTGTTTTGTTTATATTTTTCCATAACATTATTCCTAAATAATTTAGCATAAGCTCTTGTTTTCCTATGATGGATTTATCTGTAACTTGTAGTTCTTTTTTCTTATTTAAAAATATAAATTTTGATTTTGATCTATTAAAGTGTAGACCTGAAATCTTATAAAATTTCTCTATTACTTCTTCTAGCTCTCCTAATGACTCTCTGGAGTTTGATAGGGTTAATAACATATCATCAGCAAAAAGCATTATTTTAGATATGTACTAGTTATAGACTTCTATTCCTTTTATTCTTGGATTATTGCGTATTATTTCTTCAAGTATTTCTATAGCCAAAGCAAATAAAATAGGAGAAATGCGGCATCCTTGATTAGTACCTTTCGTTATATGGATAGATTCTGAGGTGAAAGGACCTAATTTAGTGTAGGCTAAGTTATTATTATATATGTTTTTTAGTAATAAGATGAAGGGAGGAGGAAATTCAAATAATGCTAAATTTTAAATAGATATTCCCAGTTGAGGGAATCAAAGGCTTTTTCTATGTCTAATCCAGTTACAAATGTTTCTCTATCTTCTTTATTCACATAATCTATAAGAGTAAGTATCCTTTTAATATTATCATATGTGTGCCTGTTATATAAAAATCCAGTTTGATCATTATTAATTGTCTTTAAAAGTGGGATTTTCATTCTGTTAGCTAGGATTGACATGAATATTTTGTAATCATTATTCAGTAATGATATAGGTCTGTATGAGGTGCAAAGGTCTGATGGTTTATTATTTTTTAGAATTGGTATTGTGAGAGAATATTTCCATGAGGGTGGTATTTTTGCTTCTGACTGGACTTCTAGCAAAGTTTTATGAAAAAGGGAGATTACTGTTGAAGGGAAGAGTTTGTAAATTTCCATAATTATACCATCTATCCCAGGAGCTTTGTTAGATTTGCTTTCTTTTATCTTGTCAAAAATTTCTTTGTAGGATATAGGTTTTTGTAGGTCTAGTTTTAAGTTTTCGGGATTTTTTTTATATCATTAAGGTTTGTATCTAAGTTTATTTGGTTGGTATCTAAATCTTCTTTTTTGAAGTGATCCATATAATGGAACCGAAATGCTTCAAGGATGTCTCCTATATCTGATACGTTTTCCCTTTCTTTTCATGATATATACTACTAATATTATTTGCTTTAGATTGTATTTTAATTCTTGTAGATAAGTTATGTAGATATCTGGGAGAGGTGGCTAATTAGTTTATTTTAAATTTTTCCAAGGCTAGACAAGTTTTGTGTTTTAGAATTTCATTATATTTTTTATTTAATTCCTCTATTTCTTTTTTGATTTCTGGACAATTCTGATCTTTTTTTTTTTTAGATTTTGCTGTCAAGAGTCTGGTTTGCAAGTCTAATGATTCAGATTCCCACTCTCTAACTTTGTTTTTGTACCAGCTAAGTGTCTTACCAAATAAATATGCTTTTAATGAGTCCCAAACCATGACTCTACTGATTTCTGTTATATTATTAATTTCAAGAAATAATTATAGTTCTGACAACATCCAGGGTCTGAATTCTTTAATTTTCATGATATATGATGGAATCCTGTTGAGAGGATTAAATGTTTAAACTCTGTTTGCAGCTTCATTATCAGAGAGTCATGATCTGAGAAGGGGCATGGATGAGAAGTTGAGGATTTGTTTGTTTGTAAATCTTGAACTACGAATAATTTATCTATTCTGGTTTGTGTTCCAAATCTATGGTCTTAATGGGAAAATAATAAGGATTTATCATCTTTTACTTTAAAGGTGTACATTAAATGAATTGAATCAATCCATCTTTTTAAGGATTTTGAAATAGTTGCTATGCGAAAAGACTTCTTGGTGGTTTCAGAAGCTTCTAAGGTACAATTAAAGTCTCCACCCAGTATAAGATTTCCTTTATAATTGTTGGAAATAAAATCTAGGTGTTTTTTAACCGTTCCTGCTCCAATTCCTGGGAACCAATATAGATTAACTAAGGTCTATATTCTGTTATTAAATTTAATTATAACAAATGCTAGTAGACCTTCTTTGCCTTCATATTTATAAATAACTTTTGGAATAATTTTGTTTTTCTTCCAGAGAATTCATACTCCTTTTGTCTTTGTTCTATAGGAGGATTGAGCTAAGACTGTATAGTCCTTAGGGTTCCAAATAAAGCTATCATTAGTCTTAAAATGCATTTCCTGGAGAATACTACTTGTGCCTTATTTAGATTTAAATATTTTAGTAAGTTTGATCTTTTATTTGCATTATTTAAGCCATTAGTATTTAATGATAAGAATGTTAAATCCATTTCAAATTATTGTTGGAAGAAACTTTTTGCTTCTTTTTTTATTTTGATTATAGTAGTTATACCTTATTCTCTGATAACACTGAATGTTATTTTTATGTGTGTAAACTTGGGAGTGTAATTTAATGTTGTTTTTTTCTTTAAATACAAATAGGGTAAAATTCTGGTCAGGCTTTAAAAATGTACTTCTATAAAACATTAATTCTAAAGTATCAAATACAAGTAAATAAATATGAATTTCCCATTAAACATGGAATGGAAGTCATTCTAATCCAATAGATAAAGCTAGATCTATTGGATTATCACTCATACCTTTAACCAACAATATCAACTGAGCTCCATATGTTAAATTATTATATAGAGAATTTTCTTAAAAGAGATATGAAATTCTATATTATTCTATTATTGTTCTAAGGTATTTTATATATCAGGATGGAATGTTAGTAGTGTAAACAATTATTAAGTTGACTTAGAAAATATTCAGTATTTAGTTACCCTTAAGAGATCCCAAATATGTCAGATATGTCATTCTGGATAAATTAAATGCAACAGAGGAGCATACACTAAATAAGCCAACAACAAATAGATTATTACTAAAATAATTTGACTAAAGGACCCTACAGGAGACAATGAGTGATTACCAATGAAATATGAATTTACTGTAGGTGTACTGTCTTCCTTTACTTTCCCACTCTTCAGTTTACCAACTACAAATTACACTTATGAAAAGACATGGCTTATCAGTGGTATTCTGACTCTGAGTAGAGGTGCCCTACATTCTAATGTGCAGTGCTTTTACATATTTATACATTTACAAAGCAGAGTCTAAGAATGAACTATGATCACCCTGACAATTCCCATCCTGCATAGGACACCTCCTGCTTCCAGAATGGGTAATCACAGCAGATCTAGAATAAATGTGGAGGTACCTACATGGTAATCAAGACTTAACTTAGGTAATTATTAATCAAATAGTATTTAGAGCATCTTAGAGAGTTCTCAGGGCAGTTAGAATACTCTTAAGCCTCTCCTCCCTTGACCAAAAACAGAGATTTCCCTTCCCTTTCTTTCCCTTGTTTTAAATCAGTACTAATAAAGGGTACTTACGTATTATCACAACCAGATTTCCGCACTGCCATAATTCGGTATGTGTGTGCAGAAACAGGTTGCTTCAGCTAAGAAGGGGTCTGTAAGGAAGAAAACATTACTCTGTCACTGTGGGTATGAGCCAGGAAGAGGAGAGAGGGTGCAAATTTGTACCTCTTTGCTTCTGTAACTCCACAGTGAAGCTCCACTTTGCAGTACCTGCATTTCAAAGGACAATGTCAGCTACTGGAAAAGCGAATCATCAAATACACCCCGCGATGTTAGGAGACTGTAAATCTCTCAAGTTCAGGGATTGCTGCCTTTCTTAGGTTAGGCAAAATGCTGATTTACATAAACTACAGTGAATGCTTTCACTTCTGGTGGTAACAAAGTGTCGCTGTTTGTGAAGCACTAGACATAGTTTAGAAATAAAGACTGAAACTCAAAATCACCTCTTTATTACAGGTACTAAGTGCACTTCCAAATACGTGTTACTGTTGGACAGTGCTCTTCTTCCTGTACTTTGTGGATGGTAGCAGCTTTTTTATTTTCACCTGAATATAGCTTTCTAAATTGCCTCCCCCTCCCAAAAAAAGGGACCAAAACCATCACTACTGTTTGTGTGTTTACCTTCTCTGAAGGATTCATTCCAGACATACAAAATAAATCTGTTCGTCAGAACGGCAGCAGGCATGACATTTCAAGCGTGCGTCTGTAATGCATGCTGAAAACAGGAAGAGGGTTTTCTCAAATGTTTTGCCTTCCTGAAAGTAATTCAAAGTTAGTCCATAGCCAAACTGACTCACAGCACCACCTTACAGTGTTTCATGGTCTTGTTTGTGCGGAAGTATGCGAAGGTCGCAACCGCAAAAATCTGGTTGCGATAATACGTAAGTACCAATAAAAGAAATTCAGCAAACATAGGTAAACAGAAATAACATTCAGTAGTCCGTCTTGTACATGACTCGCAATCCATTAAACAAGTCAGTGACTAACATCATTTTAGTAAACATTATAAAGACAAATTAGAAATAATTCTCTAGCTCTTTATATTTTCTGATAAAGCAAAAAGTTAACAATAAGCTATTTTAACTAAAAGTATAAAGCATTTAAATTTTTCCTTGCATGTATACATTTCTACTTATATTGTAGTGTCAATAGCGGTCTTTGAAATCTGTACAATACTTCACTTCTTCAAATCATTCCTTTTTCAATTCAGGTTTTGTCAAAACAGCAACAACATTTCAAGGGCACAATTAATATTTAGACTGATGTTTCAAATAAATAACCTATCAGTTGTCAATTGAGTTTGTTTAGAATGTATGGTTAGTGCAAATATAGCATGTTGCAAAAATAATATGTATTTTTCCATGTGCTCTAGAGCCTGTCATATGCAAGTGACATATGTAATGTAGCATATATAGAGCAGATAGCTTATGGATTCAGGTTATTATAGTAAGTTATGCTTATTAATCAGGCAATTTCATTTCAATTCACAAGTAATTTGGGGACATTTCAGTTGAGTTTCCAGGAATGTGTAGTCCAATGTGAGTAACTGAGTCCACTTTTCTTCATAAACATATGTCACAATTCATTAAACTAAGCAGAGTCTAACATCTGTCTAATAATCATAAAGACAAAGAATAGTAATTTCCTAGCTCTTCAAACTTTCTGATATTGCAAAATGTTGACAGTAAGCTATTTTAACTGGAAGACTAAAACATTTCAATACTTCCTTGTGAATTTACTGTAGTGTCAAGATCTGTCTTTGAAATCTATGCATTACTTCACTTCTTTCAAGTCATTCATTTTACAGTTCAGATTATATTTTGTCATAATGTCAATAGCATTTCAAGGGCACATTTAATATTTAAACTGATATTTTAAATGAATAGCTATCAGTTACCAAGTGAGTTTGTACAGAGTGTGAGGTAACTGCAAAGATAATGTTGCAAAAAGTAATATGTATCTTTTTATATGCTCTAGAGACTGACAATTTCAAATAACATATACAATGAAACTTTTACAGTGCAGACAGCTTGTGAAATCAGCATGTTAAACTGAGTAATAATTTATAATCAAGCAGCTACATTTAAATGCACTTGTAGTTTGGGAGCATTTCAGTTGTGTTTCCAAGAATATGTAATCCTATGAGGATAAATCATAAAATATTTACAAATAGTCCTATTATGTATTTATTTTACCTTGCTTAGGTTGTTTTTCATTTTAATAACTAAACAACATTACTTTTTCTTATTATTTGTTATCTGTGAGGCTAAATGCACTTTGCAGGTTCACAGTGTCCTTAGAAACTGTAGCAATTGTTTACTGTTGCTATGGCAATGCAAATAGAATGTGAAGAAAGCTTCACTTCTCTTGACCAACACTACATTTTTCCCTCTTTGTCTTTTTTTTTTTTTTTAATGTCTTTCTTAATACTAAAAGGAAATAATTCTAAGGACATATGTACATGAATGGAACATTTCAGAGTTAATCACGAACATGTCCCCATTCCCAATAAGCATAACAGTGACTATCATTAATCTAATAAATATTGTAATAACAATTAATTAAGCTCACTATTCCAATTAATCTATCTTAAAACTAGATTATTTTAGACTATTATTATCTATGTATAGATAGTGAGTTATTAAACATATACAAACTATATTAGTATAGAAAATAGAAGATAATTTAGAAAGGGAGACAAGATGCAGTTAAACTAAATAATGAGAAAAGAAAGAAGAGAGAAATAAAGAAAAGAGAAAATTAAGAGAAAATACACATGTACTATGTATGTTGATTTACGGTATAAATATTTTATGTGCTATATAACCCTCCTTCTGTGAAAGAAAAGTACCCTGTTTTACATACCTGAGGTAATGTGAAAACTCTCATGTGTCATCTATTTTCAAAAAATATAGATAAAGATTCAAGTAGCTAGTTACCTTTGTTTTAAAATTCCAAGCAGTAAAATTGGTCCTTTAAAGTAATGTTAAAACAATTCGTATCATAGTAAATGCTTTGAGAGATTTGGCTGTAACAGTATCAGTCTTTTGCTTCTTTTCGACATCTGTCCAGACATTTGTTTCTTTTGTTGTCTTGAGAGAAGGTGACATCCAATCCATATCTTCTGGTAAATTAATCACATTATTAGTTTTAATAAATGAAGAGGCTTTCTCTAAGTCAATAAAAGTCCTCATCTCGTTGGGATACAGTATTCTTATCTTAGCTGGATATGCAAGTTGTGCCTTGATGTTATTTTGTTTCAGAAACTTTATCATTGGCCACACATTTTTCCTTTGCTCCATTATTCTAGATGAATAGTCGTTATCAAATCTTATCAGGCTCTGTTTAAATTTTAGAGGTGCCTTTCTCCAAGCAGATATTAAAATCAGTTCCTTGTCCAAGTATGAAACAAATTTGATAATTATTGACCTAGGAGGAGAGTTTGAGTTAGTGGCAGGTTTCCCAAGAGCTCTGTGTGCCCTTTCAATGCCAAAGGAAAGTCTGTCTTTTAAATTTAAAAAGTCAGGAATTCAGCTTGATAAAAGAAAATAATATCTTCACCTTCTGTGTTTTCAGGTAATCCAAAAATCCTGATGTTATTTCTCCTCTCCCTTCTTTCCAAGTCATCTACTTTATTAACCAACCAAGTGTTTTGTTTAAGAAGCAGTTCTTTCTGTGTTTCCACTTCCTTAAGTCTGCTTTCTAAATCATTTAGAGAAAACTCTATTCCTGTTATCCTTGTCTGGTGTTGTTGTAGCATTTCCTTGAGGGTGTCAGCCTGTTTTTGACTACTTGTTTTAATATTTTCTAGGTTCTCTTTAAAATCATCCATCTTCAAAGACAACTCCTGCAGGGTAGATGCCATCTGTTGTAGTCCCTTCTTTAAGGCAGCATCCTGATGAGAATTCTTTGAGTTGCTCATTTTAACAAGTGAATATATCTCCAAGCTTTTTGATAGGAAATTATTTGTAAAACTTCACCAAAGTTTCTAATTATGTAAATTAGTCCTTTATCTATAAGATTTTATACTTTGAAGGAAAAAAAAGAATATTTTTTCCTGTCTTATTTAAATAGTTATATGGAGCTCTAAAATACTGCTGCTTTCAGTTAGCCATTCAGGCTCCACCCCCATAAAATAACTTTTGATCTAAAAAAATCATGTCTATAAATAAAGACATCTTCAAGTTTACCCATAACTAAATTGGCATACATGGGGGGTGAAAGCTGCCCCCATGGCAGTGCCCTGTAATTGCTGGAAAATGTCTCCATTAAACATAAAAAAAATGTTATTTTTCAAACAAAACATAACTAAATCTATCAAAAAATGAGACATGAGAGAGTCCCCCCAAAAATGGAATAAGGCTTGAATCCCTTTTTCATGCTTAATATTAGTATATAGACTTCTGACATACAGACAGAGCCAAAATATGTCCATATTCCAAACTCTACCCTTTATTTTATTCAAAACGTCCTGACTGTCCCTGATATAAGAGGCTGTACTCATAACATATTTCTTAAGATGTTCATGTAACAACACACTAATATTCTTCAAAAAATACCTCTGTGCAGACACTATAGGTTGGCCACTAAGGTTAGTTAAACCTTTGTGTGTTTTGGGTAGACAGTAAAAAACTGCCATGGAGCAGTTTTCCACTCCAAACCTCTTTTCCATATCCTTACAGGTAAAATACCCCAACCTCAGGCCTTTGTCTAACAAAAGTTGATACTCCTTAATACCTTTAAAGTAATCAGAAACATCACATTTTCTATAAATTTCCACATTGTTCAAATGTTTGTAACACATCTCTAAATATTGTGTAAAATGCATGATTACTATCTGGTTGCCCTTGTCAGATGGTTTAACCACTCATCTTCTGTCATTACCAAATTTCAATAGGGCTAGCCATTGCTACTTAGTTAAGTTAAAGCATATGTTAGACTTATTCTCCATACAGGACCAATACATTCTTTCGACTTCAAAATTAAGGGTAGCAAAAAATTCCTTGCAGGGTGCTATTTAGAAAAGGTGGAATAAAAGAGCTTTTAACAGAGATAGCATCAGTATTCAGTTGGCAATAGGCATTAAAATCATTCTCAAACAAATCTTCCTGAGATGACAGGCATGAATGAAAAGAATCCTCATCACCACTTTCATAACAGTCATTAAACACAACCCCTCCCTCTAGTTTAAAGTAGTACATTAAATGCAGTTTTCTACTAAAAGAAAACATTTCACTTTTAAGTGCATGTAATTTTGGTAAAGCAGTTAGTATAAATTTAAGACCAAGACATAATACAGACAAAACCACATCAGAAATTTCATGTTTGGACAGATTTAACACATGTAAATTATCACAAACTACATTAGTACCAGTGTTTTTTTCTTGTTATACTGTCCCTTCCTGTTATAGTTCTTTTGCTGGCCACATTCATTTTTGGCCCCGTTTTCTGTTATTAAAGTCTGTTATAACACAACTGGAATTCCGAAAGCAGTTCTGCATGTCTTTCAGATTTTGTGCTTTAGGCAAGGCTGGAAACTGTTCCACACTCCCCTGCAAACAGTATTTTGTAGTGTTTTTACTCTTGGAAGGCTGTGCAAGCCGAGGCGCTAAGTGTTTCATTAAATTCGCTTATTTTTTGGAACGGTGGTCTTGGTGGTATTTTATTATCCCAAATAAATAACTGGCGCCAAAATCATAGACTGAAACTAAATGCCAAAAAAATGCATAATTGTATCCTTTGGTAAGTCGTCTACCTAAAGGAACTACCACATTGACAATGGTCTCCTAAGAGTTGACCCAGTTGTTTGGGATTTGGAAACTGATGTGAACAGTGACCTAACGTTTCATAGGATCATAGGAAGTTACTAGACTATTGGCCCTGAGTCCTTTATAAGCCTATCCAAGAGTTTAGCCCATGTTTAGACAAGTTAGCACCTGATGCCTCTGTCCAGCAGGGACATGGGTGAAATCCCAGGGGTGTATTTTCTGTTTCCCATCTAGTTATCCAGGTTGTGCTTAAAAAGTGGTAAAGAGATACTCTACTTGACTTGGAGAGGGAGTCTATTTCACAGATGGGGAGTATCTGGGACACAAATCTGTCCTGCCAACAAGTCCTGTTGATGTCACAGACTAGGTTGAGGCCGTGAGTGTGGGTTACTTGAGTGGAGCTTGACTTGCGGATATGCAGCAGTCCCATCACAGTGGATTCTGTGATTGCCTTGTATGCCAGACAAAGGTCAGCTCTGAGGACTCTGTATGAAACTGAGTAGAGGCATAGGGCTTTTATCCTATATGTGTATGGTAGATGTTTGAGCCCCTGGATTCTCCGGGTGAGGAACCTCTGTGGTATCTCCAGCTACTGCATGTACTTTGCAAGATACATGCCGAAATGGGCATCGTACACAATAATGGGCTTTATAAGGTAGGAATACAGGGATGATATGACCTACATGTTCCTGGAAGAGATACCCTTACTTATGAGGTGGGCTGTTTAGAAGGCTTTCCATACAACGGAAGCAACATTGTGGTCAAAAGTCAGGTTGCTATCAACCTGGGTGCCCAAATCCCTCACAACTGATTGCGTGCTTAGGACATTGTTATTTATGTGACAATTTGTGGGGATGCCGCTCTCCCCAAAGGGAATGATGATGCACTTTTTGTATTCAGCTTGAGGCCATGTTTCCAGCACCATTTGTCTGGGTGAGGTCCTCTTGGAGGATGTCCACATCATTAGGGGAATTGATGACAGCACCCAGCTTGCAGTCATCTACAAACTTGGTCAGCCATAGCCCACTGGTTTTGGCATGCACCTCAGCAAAGTATATCCCAAATAACAGAGGCCCCAGTACCGAACCCTGGGGTTCACCACTTGTTACAGGTCTACTGCTTGAGGTGGCTTCCCCTATTTTGACTAGGTGTGTTCTATCAGTGAGCCAGTTTGCTACCCATCTGGTAACATATGGATCGATGCCTAGTAGAGAAAGTTTATCTATTATGCCCAAGTGGGGAATAGTGTTGAAGGCTTTGGCCAGGTCAAGGTAGGCAGTGTGCACTGTCTTCCCCTCATCCATGGCTTTGGTGATTGTCTAAAAGAAGTCAAACAAATTTAACAGACATGACCTCCTCTTGATAAAGCCCAACTGTATGGGATCGAGTGTTTGGAGGTTGCCAATGTCCTTGTTAATGGGGTCCATGATAATCCATTCCATGGCCTTGCAGATCAGGCTAGTTAGGCTGATGGGCCTTAATTTCCTGGATCAGTGGATGCTCCACCTTTGTGCAAAGGGATGACAGTGGCTGTTCTCCACTCAGCTGGGACAAAGCCAGTACTCAGACTTTGGTTGAATAGGGTGCCTGATGGTGCTGCAAGTTCCTGTCTGAGTTCACGTAGGATGCAGCCTGGGATGTTATCAGGTCACATGGAGGCTGTATTTTTTGCCATCAAGACAGCAGTAATGACTTGTATCCCTAGATGTAAGGGGAAGGGGGCAGGTACTGGGGATATCCTGATTTACTGATGGGGGGACAGAGGAGTAAAGTTTTCAACTAATTCATCAGCCAGCAAGTTTGCTATATTTACAACATTTGTGTATGTGGTGTCCTTGACCACCAGTTCTGAACAGATCTGGTTGTTTCCTTTGAGGTTGTGGACATATGTGAAGAAGGCCTTATGATTGTCTTTAGTAGATGTGGCCAATTTGGACTTGAGTTTTGCTTTGGAGAATTTCACTAGTGCTCTTATTTGCTTGTTCAGGCTAAGGAGACATTTCTTCCAACTGACACCTGCTCCTTCTTGGTCTTGGACAGCAATTTTTTCCTTTTGTTATAGAGTTTATTTATTGCAGATGTTCACCAGACACATTTAATCTTCCTTGCAGAGGATGATTTAGTCATGTCAGGTAATCCTGATTCCATGCATCTATATAAATGATCATATAGTGCATTGGTGTAGTTTTGGATATTGGTTCCAGTTCCTACAGAGGGAATGGGGCTGTGAAGCTGTTATACCATCCCTCAGGAGGCTGTAATCAGCTTTGGAGAAGCTTTTGTGACTGACCCTAGCTAGAAGGGGGTTGAGGGAGATAATGACTTTGAAAGTGACCACTTTATGGTTGAATCTTACCAGGGAGGATGATACAGTAGGGATACTGCAGTAGTTACTCATGTTGGTTAATATCAAGTCCAAGATATTATCACCTCATGTAGGAGTATTGACTAGCTGTTCCAAGACATTTGCATTGACAAAATTGAGGAATCTCTGGGCATTTGTGTTCTAGCATGAGTAGTTCTTCCAGTCTATGCTTGGGTAGTTAAAGTCACCGAGGATCAGGGTAAAGGGTTGAATCTTGATAGATTTGAACAGGTCCAGATAGGTGGATTGGGCATCTTGAGTCAGATTTGGGGGCTGGTAGCTAGCTATGATTTGAATAGGGGGTCTTGTCAATGGTTAACTGCACGTGGAGTGTCTCCTGTACATCATACTCTCTGACCAGCCTGGAGGTGTGTATGTCTTTAATATATATTGAAACTCCACTTCCTTTGGCTTTACTGCCCACAGTTTAGCATCTGAATGTATGATAGGATGAGTAACCAGGTAAGGCTAGGGTGCTCTCCACAGCTTTGAACCAGGTTTCTGTGACTGCACACATATCAGCATTTTCCAGGCTTAAGAATGCTTGTAATTAGTGCAGTTTCATGTTTAGACTCCAAGCATTTAGCAGCATGACCTTTAATTTGTGTTTTGTAGAATTTTTTATGTTGGTAGTTTTAACCTCATCACTTTTCCTAAAAAAGTCACTATGGGGGAGACAGGAGCCTTTGGTAGATGCCCGAAGCCCAGGTAAGACAGATGCAGGCCATCTCTGGCAAAGCATTGTGGTCTGTCGATCATATCTTCCCAGGCTATCAGGTACTGGATCCCCCTGGAGTGAAACCAGAAAATAAGCCAATTATTAAAGTCAATCATTTTCTGTTTGTATTGAGGCATCATTATGGGTGATGGTAGAATGCTGCTTAAGACTAGGGCCATACCTGCCTGTGACACATAATCAGTGAGCTCAATCATGGCTTTCTTCATATAGTCCAGGGAGGTACATCTTAAGTCATTCACACCAGCATGGACTATGACAGAGTCATAACAGTACCTGTTGTTGAGAGACTTGAGTGCGTATTTGATATGGTGGATTCTGGGCCTTGACAGACAACTAACCATGACTTTCTCCTTAGGCACATCATTGTGTCTCACAATGGAGTCTCCTATGACTAATATGTTGGGTTTATGGTTAAGCCTTTGTGGCTGAGAGACACAGGTGTGTGGACTATGCATGGTATGTAGTGTGGAGGGTTGTGGAGATCCCATGTGTTTTTGCCTCGGAGGTCTCCTTTGTTTGGGTATGTTTATGTTGAGGACCTCTGCATATGTGGCTGTGTGGTGTGTAGGTGTGGGTAGTGTTTGAGGTGTAGTGATTGTGTTGACAACTTTCTCCGTACCAGACATACTGGCTTGAGAGGCAGAGATCATGGACTCTAGGTTCTTAATGTAATTGCATCTCTAACAAATTGTGTTCCTAGGTGGTAGAAGTAGATGGTTGTCCATGTACATGAGGCAGTTGCTACACTGTCTCAAGATACCCATATCAACCAGATTGGCAGGAGAAGCTGTAAGGAAATTGTCCATCCATATTTGTCAGTATCTGAGAAAGAAAACCCAGGGAGAGCTAAGGGTTAGGCCTAAAGCCCAAGTGCTTAAACCAATACTAAGAGGCTTAGAATAACACTTACAATTTAGGCAGGCTATAAACAAGCAGTAATAAATGCAACAGAAAAGTTGCAGTTAAACACTTTAGAGAGCAAGCAGCACGTAGTGGGAAAAAGCAAGATGAAGTAATAGAGTAGTAGGAAAAAAACAAATACAGAAAAATATGAGCAGCAGAATAACGTGTTTTTTTTTTTTACTTTCTTTCTTTCTTTTTTATAAAGTAGAAAGGGAGAGAGATGGAACAGAAGATAATTCAAGGTTAAGAGACTAAGGGGGTTAGCCTTCCCAAATGATCTCTGTATTAGGTAGAATGAGCTAATGAGATGGGACTGGGAGGTGTGCCCCAGATCAAATTTACAGTAGTGGCGGGAAGCTGCAAAAGCCACCAACTTTAACAACACAACAGCATTTGGGTGGGAGGCTGGGAGAAAAACAAAATTCAGCCACACGTCAGCAAACATATAAATGCAGACAGATAAGTAAATAATTTAGTCAAGCAAAAAATAAAGACAATGCAGAACAGTTAAGAAACACTAAACAGTAAAAGTGCAAAAAATTACTTATCAGCTCTATATTTCCAGATTGTTTGAGAAGCACCCTCAGTCAGGCGCAATGGAGCTTCTAGCAATGATATGCAGAAATTCACACAAAGGTAATATTTTTATACCATCAAGATAAAAGCCAAGCCTTGAGACAATCAGATAGCAAAAAAGCTGTTAGACCAGATTTTCCACCCTGGAATAAGTTCACTACAAATTTCCTGCTGCCCCAGAGAGCTGTAAATGGACCCCCTATGTGGAACCAGTTAGTTCAAGCTGCCAAATGCCATAGAACAGAAATGAAAATTTCAGCACACATCAGGGAACAAAATTCAGCCACAGGTCAGCAAATATATAAATGTAGACACAGATAAGTAAATAATTCAGTCAAGCAAAAAATAAAGACAGTGCATGTGTCCATTGTTGTAAGAAAGCCCTTCTATATTGCACAGCTTATACACAAAGGGATTGTGTCTAGATCTAGGAGTGTCATTGTCCTCCTTTTCTCAGCCCTTATTAGGCCAAAACAGTTCTCACATGTCTCATCTTTTGCACAGTGATGGGCATTGATGAGAAACACATTTGCATGATGAATGGCCAATTCAGAAAATATAAGTATTATATTATTATGGTTACTATCACACTTTAAGGTGTGAACCATGGCAGTTCTTTGTCCCTCTGTATGCTGTTGAGAATGCATACTCTACAGTCACTGCATCTGCAGATGGTTACATATGGCATGACATTTCCCTCACCCCTAAAATAATAGGTTGACCCTGTATATGTGGAGCTACCTTCAGATGTATTTTGTTTACCAGGTATAGTCATTGTGCAAATTCAGCAATTCAGAAACAATAATACGCTGAGCCTTAATTAGCATAATCATTATGCCCAGAGGGTCTAAGTCTACATGACTTTAGGCAGAGAATTTCATCACGCTAAGAAAGAAGCTTTTGAGTATAAACAATTAGCCAGGCAGGTGGTTCATCCAGTGCACATCACAGTAAAGTCAGCTACCATCCTCTCAAATGAATATGATTGTGCTCTGGCCTTTGTACATTGCTGGTTGGCTTACCTATAGGTTTGCACAGCCTTTTGTTGGTTTTCTACTCACTAACACTGATTCTCTCTCTTTCTCTTTCTCTCTCTATATGTACACACTTACTTATACAATATTTTTGCACTGCAATGGGCAGAGCAACTTTGAAGACAACCCACTGCCGATACACATTTACAGTGGCTGCAGCAATCCATAGTGTAATTCCACAATGTACTCCATCTGAATACCATCATATCTCTGGGTTCAAATATACTAAAGGGAGCAGCATCATTAAGTAACATTTAAACATTTTTACTTGGTCCACCATTGTCACACACATCACAGTCAGCATGTAGCATGGCTAACCACAGTATTTAGCCTAACCATGTTGTGTAACTTGGTTTTATGAATCTCACACACTGAATGTTTCCACTCAATGTGCCAATTTGCTTAGTGCAAGGGTGCACAATTTTCTGAACTTGGCTGAATGTATATAACTTCAGCTGGGGTTACATTTTCATAACTAATCATTACAGAAATAGAGAAGAAATTTCTGTTAAATTGTACCACTCTTTTATTTGACAAACTTTTTCTTAATCAAACAAATCCTCAGAAATGTTATACATCACAATAAACTTTCCTGTATTACAGAGCAGTCTTAGTAAACTTTGCTATTTGAACAGTTGCCTTTAATTCATCTCACAGTGCCAAAATTTAGTGATATTCTTACCAGGGTTTCCATTATTAAATATCTCCAGAAGGTAGACCTATACTGCCTGCACCTCACCCATATAAATGCTTTATAAAAATGGACAATTATTGTTACCCCAACACTTTTTTTGGCTATTATACTTTGTATGTTACTTTATGTTCATATGTACTATGGTGTGTATATGCATGACAATTAAGCATTTTGTATTTGTATTGATATATACTGAGTTTTGTATAGCCTTCACCCTCACTTGATTTTATGCTCTGTCACTTGATGAATAATAAAAGTATATCTTAAATAAATAAGGGTCAAGTCTGGAGACAAAACTTTAAAAAGAAAATTCCATCAAAAAGAAACAGAAATAGAAATAAAATAATTTGCTTGTTTTGGGTCTGATGAAATGGTGTATCTATGCCACGAAAGCGCTCACCAAATAAATTTGTTGCAAATTTTATTTACTGAGTGGTTCATTGAATGTTCCTGTGGAAATTTACTGCAAACTTTATATCTACAAATACAGCCATTGAGGGGTCCATTGGATGTTCCTGTGGGAATTTGCTTGTTTTATTTATATGACAAATTTCATCTCTAAAGTCCTTAAAAAAGTTACTAGAGTCACTAGAGCAAAGATTTTCTAATACTACTTCTAATGACGAGTAAGAGAGAGAGAGAGAGAGAGAGAGAGACAGAAAATATGCTATTTCACTGCTAAACAGTGCTTTGGTTTACATTCTTTATGTTCTAAGTAGTGATAAGTTAATGGAAATGCTCACATAGGTTGTAGCTTGGTAAACATATTAATGTAATTACTTTAGCTATCATTGTGCATGCATTTGTGATGAAAAAGTGACTGGAACTGATATGGGCTGGTAGTGTGGCAGTTCGTGGTATTGCCTCATGTGGCTTTTACTCTGGTTAAGTTCCTGGCTGAAGTGCTTTCTCTGTGGAGTCTGCATGTTCTACCTGGGACCAGATGGGATTTTGCTAGGATCTTCAGTTTCTTACCACATCCCAAAGACATGATGCTGTTAGTGAATCAATCAGTGGTCCCCTAATTGCTGTATACAAGTTTGTGTGTGTGTGTGTGTGTGTGTGTGTGTGTGTGTGTGTGTGTGTGTGTGTGTGTGTGTGTGTGTGTGTGTGTGTGTGTGTGTGTGTGCGTGTGTGTGTGTATGTGGGTCCATGTGTATGTAGGTGGGGTCCGTGTGTTTGTGTGTGTGTGTGTGTGTGTGTGTGTGTGTGTGTGTGTGTGTGTGTGTGTGTGTGTGTGTGTTTCATATTATGGGTTGATATCCACTCCAGGATTAACTCCCTGTCATAATTTTAGTGCTTGTAAGGATGGGTTCCACCTCTACATGATCTTAAATAGGGTAAAGCCAGTAGTGGAAATGAATGGAAAATATATTCTTTTTTTTGTTGCTTGTTATATGCTTGCACTCACATTTTACTTAACAAAATCGATAGAAAAGACAGAGGTTTACTAGAATTAATAATCCCACTAGTAGATAAAGGGAAAATACTTAAGCTTCCCTTATGTAATAGCATAATAGGTTTTGCATTAGCATGAATTTTCTGAAGGATGTGGAGTGTTAAACCCAAATGTTTGTTATTATTTAATGACTTCAGTCCTCAGATATTTGCCAGAAAGGTACAGATTTTAGGAGGAACACACCAAAAATTTGAGGCAAAAATTTAGACATTCTGTGAAAATCTGTACAGTTGAGTGGTACGGTAAGTAATGACTGAATTTTTTTTCCAAAATAGTATGTGAAAGAGATTTAAATGAGCAATTCCATAGCAGGATAGGGGAAGTGCAAAATTGCAATGATTAACATTACAGTTTTACAGTGTTTGATTCACTGACCTAATTCATGGCTGGGGTGCCTTCAGAGTGGGTCATGCATAATGTCCACATGGGTTTTGTTACATGATCTCCTTTCCTCCAGAATCCAAAGACATGGTAGTATGAGAACTGTTGATGATCTAAACTGCCTGTTGGTTTGCATCCATATGCATGAATGTGTGTGTGTGTGTGTGTGTGTGTGTGTGTGTGTGTGTGTGTGTGTGTGTGTGTGTGTGTGTGTGTGTGTGTGCGCATGTGTGTGTGTCTGTATGTCTGTCTGTCTGTGTGCCTGTGTGCATGTGTGTATTAGTGACTAGTATAGACTGGCATCCCAACCAGGACTGGTTCACTGCCTTATACCCATTGCTTGGCTGGATAGGCACTAGTTCCCATGCAACCATAATTTAACTAAAATCTGATAGATAAACTAGGTTAGAGAACTTGCAAGCTTATCCATTTGCTGGCAAAAGTGCATCATCCTTAACTTTCCTTTGCTCACTCAATAGAACATAAGAAATGGCTTCCTCTTTTTAATCCTTTTTTTGATGAGCAACTGTACTGGCATGTGTCCACATAATACCATGTAAACACTGCATAATATCCATCAGTGAAGCCAAGACAATGTGTCTGCAAGATCAAACATGAATAAGTCTAAGTCACCATGTGAGATATTCTATTATCCATAATACTGATTCCTTCTGGTGTATATGCATAACATTATACACAAAATAAACACTCTTGAATCAGTGTCATGTGGCAGCTTTCAGAATTTTTTGCTTATACTGTTTGAGAATCATTTTTGATTGGCTGATAATGTGTAGGTACAGATCCTGGACAGAGTTATTTTGAACTTCATATCTGTAATTCCAGACCACAGATTTTTGAATAAAGTGACTCAGAGGTGAGACTAGAGGTGGGCTAATTTTAAATAGTGTGGAGAAAACCAGCAAAAGATTCTTAGTGAAACACTGAAACAGGCTCTAGGGATTATGCAAAAGGCATAGGAAAATTAGGATATCTTATGGGATGTGCTGAAGGGTTCCTATCAGAAGACTGAAGACGCATTTTTTACAAATGCGTCTTGGTCGAACTTCAAATGTCAAAAATACAAAATGATAAAGCGGAATATAAGCGAATTCTTTCCTTGGGAAAAAAGTCGCTTGGCCGCTTCTGTCACTTTGCCGTTTTCGGCACTGTAGTGCGATCTCAGTGTTGGTATATTTAAGTAGGGGGGTGTGGGGGGCACAGTTGAGGGTGTGGGGGACAAAGCCCCCCACTTTATGTAATGTTTGAATGTGTTTTTTTTTTTTTGGGAACAGCGATTTTTTTCCCTGGCAAAAAAAATCCCTGTTATGGTAGTTCAATGTGTTGTGAATTTGAACTTTTGAGTTTGATATAACAATATTCGATCATTTTATTGTTCGTTGTTATAATATAGACCCCACACAACAGTATAGTTTACAGAAAAAAATGGAGGGAGGAGCTGAAAATACAGAGATGATGACGAAAATCTAGCCAGAAAAAGAATGGGCAGTTTTAATAACGGGGAAACTGAAAATATATATTTAAAGGATTTTGATGCGTACAAGGAAAAAGACTGGGACTATATCTACCTAGTATATTTAAGATAAGGAAACAAGAGAGAGGATTGAAACAGATATGGGCCAAAAGTGGCAGGTTAGCTAGAAACAAAAATGAGATTGAGAAGAGATTTTAAAAGTTCTAGTCAGAGTTGTATAGTGAAGATGGAATTAATAAGTTGGAAGTATGGTAATATAGGGCAGTCTGGGGCTAAGCACAAGGTGAAAGATGACGTTAGTTTGAGACTTAGAAGAACATTGTACGAAGTTCAATTAGTGACTGGTAAAATGAAGGCAACTAGGGAATGGGATGATTTACCATTGAAATCTACAAATGTGGAGTGCAACAGGTAGCATAAACACTGTCCAAAGAATTAAATACCATCAAAGATACAGGTGACCTATCCCTCTCAATGAAAATAAACATGAGTAGTGGTACTTCAAAAGGAAAGAGATGGTTTAATTGTTGCTGGGAATTATACATCTAATTCCTTGATAATTGCTGATATTAAATTTTGTGTCAAAATATTAGCTAACAGAATGGGTGATATTTTTCAGGCCTTGGTATACATAGGCCAAGGTGAATTCTTTAAAGTGAACTAAGTTTGGGTAGCTGGAAGGCTGTGGTTGACTTTTTGAGATTAATGGAAATTAGAAATAATTCAAAGACTATCTTTATATTGTCTGGAATACTTAAAGTATTATTATGGTGAAATGGAATCTTCTTTGGATAGTATTAAACAGAAGGACCCTGGGTAACCTTTTGTCCTCAGCTGGAGGTATTAACTAATGGGAAATTTTGGAGAGTCCATCTATAAAATGATATACTAGACAATACTGCCCTGTATTACCAAGTCTCTTTTTTCCTGGATCTCTCTCTCTCTCTCTCTCTCTATATATATATATATATATATAAACTAACTTTGACAATCAGTCCAAGAGTAATCATACTATAAGATTTGAAGGGAGTCCAATACTGGTTATGGCTAGCCACTTATGCCTGCATTCTAATTTAGATCTAAAATGCTTGGCTTTGGAAATCCCCAAGTCTGTGGTAGACAAGAGTGGCAGGAATTTAATGACCATGTAGAGGATGATTCAAAGAGTAATACATAAAGAGGAAGGCATTGTCAGTTCACTTCTGGGGATGATGAATGCCATCAAGTTGATGGTCAGTCTCAAATTAGTATTCTGTATAGCTCAAAATATATCAACTTTTCCAGACCAGAAACAAACCGATTAATACCCAGACAAGTGAAAGTCATAAAATGGGCAGCTTGGTGAAGAAAATGATAGAGTGCTTAAGGGATGTAAAAAGTGGGGGGATGAGATATGTTACATTTCCCCAGTTATGTTTTGGGCTTCAGAGTAGAACAATATATCAAGTTATTATGATGGGAAGACACATTGGGGAAACAGAAGAAAAGATAACAGGGTAGGCAAAATTATCTCTTCCATGAAACTGAAGAATGCTTGAGCAGCCTGAAGAGATTAATGGTGAGATGGAATTGAGATGTACTGGAAAACTCTAAGAATGAGGATTTTTTTTTTCAGGAGAGTAGGGGGTGGGTACAATGTATATGTCAAAAGCCTTCAGATCTGTGGAAAATTTAAAGATTAAAGAGAATGAACATTTGGCAGCCTCTTTAGGATATGAGAAAAAGGACTTTAAATCCTTCAACCAGCTGAATGAGGTGATGGGTTTGCTGGATGGAAAATGTTGGAATTATCATGTTGAAAGAAAGATGGACACAGAGGTAGGCCCCATTTGATTGGCAAATGGTGTGAAAAACAGTAAAGCACATAGGATGTATAATGAAGCAATACAATCCAGAAGTAAGGTTGCAGAAAAGTTTATTCAAGTTGGATGGCAAACAGAAGAAGCTACTTATCTGTTCAAAAAGGACTGGAGGGATGTATTGCGGGAATAATCCAGCCTTAGATGATTGTATAACTTGTAATATAAACATATGAGGATGAACTACATATGGTACCAATCCCTAGGAGCCTGTCAAAAAAGAACAGCAAAAATAACTGTTGTTGTTGTGCTCAGAAGAAGGCTGTGGATATCCATATATTCTGGAACTATGACATTATTAAGACAACGATGGGAGTAGGCCCAAGTCTAGCAACAGATCTGGAAAATGTCTGTAGATTCTTAGGTACTTCACCTTCCAGAACAAGAGCACAATGAAGCTTGATAACAGTGATGTCATCTACTATAAAATATGGAAGGAGGCAAACTGAAAAGGGAGCAACAGGAGGCAATGGATTCATCAAGGAAGAGTTTAGAGTTGACTTCTTCATCCTATTCTGAAAGACTTTCAGGTGTTAAAAACACAAGGAGGAATTACTGAGGATGAGTAAAGACAGGCTTGAGATGTTATCTTTCTACAAGCTCAGCATTAAGAGAAGGATGCCTAGGGGCTTTGATGGCTAGATGACTAAGGAAAAGCAGGCTGTGACCTATCCTTTTGGACATACTGTTGGAAGGCTTTCAGTTGGATCTCTGAGTTGAGTAAGGGTAGGATGGGGTTGCTGGTAAAAATTAGAGATTCATCTACAGGTAGATCACAAGAATAGTTTTCAGCAAAACAGATAGTGGAATTCTGGATAAGCTTTAATACAGCTGAGCTGGTGAACTGACTGAGGTACTTGCCAATGCCATGAGATTAGAAAATATATTGCTCTTGGCAATATGCAAGTTATGTATGCTAATTAGTATATATATATTTATTGGTGAATCCTATAATATTCTTTTGCTTTACAGTTTTGATATGGTTAGTTGACCATGTGTATTCCTTTTGTTACTGTCTATAAAGTGCAAACCCATAGCAAAATCATTCAAGCAAAAAAGAAAAGTATGGCCAGTTCCATAGGGATGAGGGAAGAAGTACTGACTACAAGCCAGGTGACACAGTTATGATAAATGGACAGTATCCCTAAGGAGGTAGCCAGAGGAGGGGGGGCTGAGCAACATTTTGCTGGTTTAGCTATGCTGGGGGAGTGAAAGAAGGCATCTTGAGCTTAGGGCTCCCTTGTTGGATACCAGTAACTCTAACCTTTTTGCACAAAGATGTGGGAACACTCTGTCAGTGCATCCACAGACTAGTTTCTCATAGATGGCATTGCATCCTGGACATGGAGAAGGACTTTGACAATGCATAAACAAAAACCTTCCACAATCATCAGGATGATGCTATACCAGATCAACCTGGTCTATTCTATACTAAATTCCTGAAATTTGCACCAGATGTTCAAAGCTTAGCAGGACCCAATTCCATGAAGACTAAGCTAGACAAGTACTGGGGTATCTCGCAGCTAGCACAGAGAGTTAAGGCTATAAGGTGTTAACAAACTGCTTCTTATGGTACATAGTTTGATTCCCTTGGCCTTCCTTTGCCTACTGTATGACCATTACCTTGAAAGAGTCACTTAACCAGACAGTGCTTTGAAGCAAATTGGCTAGGCTCTTAAATTGTTTCCTGGGCTGCATAACTAGTAACTACCTATAAACCTAAAATGATCAGTCGCAATCTTTGTGGGAGTGAATGACTTGGTGCACAAAACTCTAAAGGATTTGCAGAGAGGCATGTCAGAACTCTCCATGCATGTCATAAATGCAGTCAAGTCCTGAATGGAATCTTTCTTTCTCCAATAATGATGTCTGGATACAACGAAAAGATTAGTGGCTTAATCAATTGGCTAAGTAATTGATGTCATTCCAGGATATCCATTAGATGTCAGCATGGGGCAAGATGCTGTCCATTCTTTCATGGTTTGCTAAGGATGGCCTATACCTCTCATTCCAAGACTACCACATACTGACTAAAGCCTTTGCTGCCCCCATAATGCCATTTAAGGAAGAATCCAGCTGAAGGGCATCACAGCATAACTAATGTATCAAATCCTAAACAAGTTCATTTGAATGTGTCTTTGTTCAATGCCAGAAACCTCAATAGCAAAATGCCTGACCATGGGGTATTTTTTTCTTTTGCTTAAGGCTACACTTTCTGGGGTTGATGTGCTATATTTTTGTGGGAGGGTTTATACTTTGGAAGATGGCTATGCTCCTTGGAGACACTGTATGTTTTAATTTATAAATTAAGTCTAGGACCATTTTTTCTATTTCACTGTTCTTTAATATATCATCTGTGGGATTATTAACACTGGAATGAAGGATGCCCATCCTCTATCATGTCATTCTAAAGGAATATGTACAATTTGTGGAGATCTTAACTGCATTTGGTGAATGGGGATAAAGCTGAGTACCATTCTATTTATTTCAGAGAGCTGGCATGTGTCATATGCTGTATCCCTAACATTCAGGAACTGGGCATCCCTTATAGTGCATTGTAAAAGACATGTTGGGAAGTGTGAGTAAATTGCAATAAATATATGGAGAACTTTGTTTATTCATGTAAAACTAATGCTGATGACTTTTTTCTTTATCTTAGGATTAAACAGGAAAAACAAAGCAGGGCATTTTTTTTTACAGCAGCAAAGTAATGGCTATTTTTTAACCCTGGGGATTAGGATGTCTCCCAGCAATGCCATTCTAAGGTGAAATCTTGTGGATTTACATCTGAGACAGAAGCACTTATGGTTTCTTTTATTAAACAGTGAATTATTCGCAAAGCCTGGTTCATCAACAGTAAGTGATTTTCACTTCACTCAAAGTGGAACAGTTTGTTTTCACTTAGTGGGATTTACATTTGTTTTTGATTGTCTTTGGTAGGGATCTTCTTGCATTTCTGTGCCTTTCTCTTCTTAGTTGTGCTCTTCTTCCAAGTTTGTTCCATTCTAAGCTAACCATTTGAAATGCTGTGACTCAGAATACTGAGTCCTGTAATGTAGAGACTGAATGAGCAAAAATCTACATTTACGTTTACTAAGTCTGATATTGACATTATTCAGAATATTTCCTTTCCTCTGATGTATAGTCATCTTGGAGTTGATATATGTAAGTTCATGATGATGATGAGCTTGTCCCCACATTGGTGGATGCAGGGAGCTTGCCCTCTGCAAAATATGACTTTAAAAGAAAAATGCAATGTACAATATTCATTATTCTCCTGTACTTTGTGTCTTTTACGTAGGCATATCATTAGGGAGCTTATCGTAAAAGTGTCATGTTGTGGGAATAATTTACAAACCACAGAGGGCTGATTGAGATTTAATTTTTCTCTTCACATAGAAGCATAATTACAATTTGTCTGATAACCAAAGGAGGTCTGTGATCCTGGCCATCATGAAATGAAGCAACATTTTGAGTTTAGGCCATTACCTACCTCATACATACTGGATACAACTCTCATACCACAGCTTGAAAGAGGAAATTGATTTGTACAGTGGAGAGTTATCTTTTGTTATATCTGTATGTGGGAGGGTAGAACCAGCATGTTTCTTTAATGGACAGAGTATTGTCCTAAAGGGCTGCGAACTATGTGACATTATTTCAAAGCAATTTTGCCAGCTGTTAACTAATTAGCAAAGTAACTCTAAAATTTCACAAAATTCTGTGCTGTTACTCATTAGTTAGGGTCCAGGATTAGGATACGGATGAACTACAGATCAGTCAGCACTGTTCAGCCTTGAACAGAACCTGAATAGTGACATGGGCATGCACACATTGGTACTGCATGGAGAGATACCTCTGAACCAACTTATCTCCTTGTAAGAATTACTCTTGATATGATGGCATAGTTAGAATGTAAAACTCTGCTGTAATCTTCTATGATGTTACTCGATGATGCACATAAAGTCTTGACTTGAAAAATCAAATATTATTCTGCTTTGACCTTTAATTAAATATAAAAATCTTGGTGGTCAAGTAAGCCATAACTCATATAAAAACATGAACATATAAAAACATGGGATATGCCCCAGTTTGTTTCTGTCTGGCTGTTATAACAAGCCACCAAACAACTACTCTTCCCTTAGTTTCATTCATTGTTTTTTTTTCTGTCTAAAGAAGTTGTAATGACTTACATTCCAGGATGTCGGCAGGCATACGCTATCAAGGGCATTGGCATGCACTAGGCCAGCCAGAGAGTAATGGAAAAAAAACTCAGTTCACTTTTCTGCTTGCTGCCTACTTTGCTTGGGGGAGGGGTGATGACCAGTGCAATGACAACAATTATTATTATCTGCAGGAGTATTTGTCTGGCTGCTCAGTTCCCATTAAAGACAGCTGCAGTCAGTCCTTCCCTCAGTTTTGGAGCTGCTGAGCTGAGTGAGTGTACTGTGCCATGAGCCACTGCGTTTCCTGTTGGCTGAAGTTTAATCAGTGCACATAAATGCTTCTGCTGTGTTGTGAGTGAGCATTTATTTGTTGTTGTAACAAATAAAGTTACTTTGGACTACACAATGTGACCTGGATCATTTTCCTTTTTTCTACCCCCGGCCATAAGTGACTCCAATGCTGCAGCCAACGGAAGGAGCGGAAGTGTTTTTTCTTTTCCCTTTCTGAAGACTGGCAGCAGCAGGCCGAGACAAAAGAACTTGATCGATCACTCCCACAATGGAGTTGAGTCCCTAACCTTCTGGTTATTTTATTTCCTTGCTGGAGTGCTGCAAGCAAGTTCAGGAAGATGAATGAATAACCAAACTTGCGTGTGCGTAATGTGTATTGTGTGTGTGGTATGTTGTATGTATGTGTGTATTGTCTAATGTGTGTGTGTGTGTCTGTGAAATTATAAGGGTGTCCTCAAGATTAAGGGCAGCAAGTTCAGGAATATCCACCAAAGTAAAGCATACCTCTCAATCTCTTTGTGCAAGAAATCTGGACAAAGTTTAAAATAATGGGGGGGGGGGGGCAAAGATCCAAAAATAGAGACAGATTTTAAATATTGCCCTTATAAACTTGAAAAGTTGCTAGAATAACAGGATTTGTGTTAGCATGCATTTTCTAAAGAATAGAAAGTCTGAAACTCAAATGTATGTCATTATTTAGTGACTTCAGTCCTCAGTTAGTTGCTAGAAATGAAGAACAGACCAAAGATATGAGAGAAAGACCTGAACATCCATTCCTTCTTAGTAAAAAATATCAAATCTGGACAAAACCAAACATAATGTGGGTGGGGGTTGGGCAAAAGCCAAAAAATAGGGACAGATTTTAAATATTGCTCTTATAAAATTAGAAAGTTGATAGAAATAAGAATAGGATTTATTTTTATATGTATTTTTTGAAGGATATAAAGTTGGAAACTCAAATGTATGTCACTATTTAGTCACTTCTGTCCTCCGTTAGTTGACAGAATCACACAATGAGGAACAGACCAATAAATGAGGCAAAGATTTGGACATTCTGCAAAAATGTGTAAAGTTGAGCGGTACCGATCCCTCCTAGATCAGATATTGGGCTTGAGCAAGTACTGATAAATGCTTGTGAGTCTCCCAAAATATACACTGAAAGATAAATATTTAATATACAGCACACAGCGGTTAAAACTGTAGATTAATTTAAGGACCTGGGTATATGGGTAAGGCCAGCATCTAGTTTTTCTAATTATATCAACCAACTGGTTAATAATTATAGAACTATAGGTTGTCTAGAAAGATTTGTAAAGTTCAGGAAATCAGAAATGAAGTCATTGTTTGTTCAGTAATTTCAGCATGAAATAATATGGAAACCTTATAAGAAAACAAGCATGAGTGAAGGGGAGCGAATACAGTGAAAATATACTAAGGGCATCCATGGATGTGAAAATTTAAGTTGGCTCATAGGTAAAAGGTGCAGGGTTTGATTTTGATCTCAGGTTAATGGCAGGTCTTAAAATAGCCCTTCAAGGAGTTAGCCTGGCTTTCACCTATGAACCTATAAGACTAACACAACAATAAACTAGGATAAGCAGCTAAACAAGCCTCACAGTAAAACAGAAACCCAAAAATCAAACAAACCGAGGTACGAACGTCTAGAAAAACCAACAGTAAACTAGGATAAGCAGCTAAACGAGCCTCACAGTAAAACAGAAACCCCAAAATCAAACAAACCGAGGTACGAACGTCTAGAAAAACCAACAGTAAACTAGGATAAGCAGCTAAACGAGCCTCACAGTAAAACAGAAACCCCAAAATCAAACAAACCAAGGTACGAACGTCTAGAAAAACCAACAATAAACTAGGATAAGCAGCTAAATGAGCCTCACAGTGAAATAGAAACCCAAAAATTAAACAAACGAGGTACGAACGTCTAGAAAAACCAATAATAAATTAGGATAAGCAGCTAAACGAGCCTCACAGTAAAATAGAAACCCAAAAATCAAACAAACCGAGGTACAAACGTCTATAAAAAAGATGTATTTGGTGGATAAACTAATAACCACAGTGCAAAGCTACCTAGTGTAAAAACTTCTGAGAAAGAGTTTTTATGCTCAATAGCTTTGCAGTGTGGTTATTTTCTTTATAAATCGTTTTTATAGATGTTTGTACCTCGGTTTGTTTGATTTTTGAACCTATAAGACTAAAGTAGGAGAACTTTTTTAGTGAGACAGATACTTAAGAGGAGACCTTATTCAGGTATATAGAGCATTTAGAGACAACTATCTTTGGGGATGTTTGAGGTTATCAAAAATTAATAAAGAATCAGCAGACAACCTATGTAGAAGATTCTATAGGAATGAGAAGTGTGCTAATTGTTTCTCTGAGAGAGCAGCTGATTTGTGGACTAGACTATCAAATTACCAAATTACATTAAACCAAATATTAGTTTAGAATTTTTTAAGAACATCATCAACGCTTATTATGGGATCAATTGTTTTGGTAGATTGCCAGACTAGAAGGGCAGTATTACCCATGCTTGAAACATTTATATCAAAGTGCACTTTCCACTTTTATCTTTTCTATCAAAGAATATTTCAACTTGCATAATATTCAGTGAATAAAATGCAGGGGGTGGGGGGCGTGTCATTTTTGTAGTGCTTGAGTGGTGTTAACAGGATCACAGCCCTAAATCACTGTGTATAATTTTATTGTTAGCCATGGTAGGTGAATTCATGATTGTGATGTAATTGCATTTCTTTTCTTTTGGTGTATTGACCATGTAGTGGTTAACTTCAGATCATTTAGAGAAAAGTCTCTGGTTACTTCCCGTAATGGTACGAATTGTGTAGTGGGAGGCAGGTCTATTTGACCTCTGCATAAAAGGTGGGGTAAAGTTGGTGCCTAGCAAATGATTTCTAAGTTTACATTATGGTACAAGTACAATCTTATATCGTTCATTATGGAACTTTTTTAGTTGTATTATGTTGTCTATGCAGTGCCAACCATTTAAGCTGTTAAAACTGTGGAATCAAATTCAAGAGGCACTGACTGGAAGCTCTAACCTCATTGCAGTCTTTGTATTTTGTAGTTAAATACCCTGCTTGTATTGTGTACAAGTCTGTAGTGAAACATGAGGCTTTTTACAGTTGCCCCAGTGTACGTAGTTCATGTGCTTTTGCTGCTGCATCTGGCCTTTTTTCCATTGTAGCTGGTCTTCATTGTCTTATTGTAGTAAAGTTCTGCATGCTATACTGGCTAAAGTCAATTTGTTTTTTACTTAACATTTTCAGTGTACAGTTTTTATTACTTTTTTTTCTGTAAAGCTATGCTGCACTGGAGGCTGTAAGGTGGAATTATAGCCAGTTTTATAACTGATCACCATCTGGCATTTTGCATTGTACATATTTATTTTACGTGTTATGATGACGTTGCAAGCAGTTTCAAAATTTGCTTAATTTCAGTTGTAACATACAGTGGGTGTACTGCCATTACTGAAGATGTGGAGTCAAATGCAAATGTGTGCAGCAGTATGATTTTGTAAAGCTATTTTTTTCTCACTAACCATTTTTTGCTGCCTTGTAACTTGTGTATTGTTTGCTGTGAAATATTTGTGATAACTTACATTGAGAACAGTAAGTGAGAGCTCTACAGCTGTTATCTTGAAAATTTCCCATTTGAGTTGCATCTGCAGTATTATAGCAGTTCTGCTGTCACTTAAACTGTCTGATACTGTAATGATATTAATGTGTTGGGGGGAGCATATGTTGGAATGAAATGGGATGGTACCACTGAATGGGAAAGATATGTATAGTCACTTGATTTGAGTTTCTTGCTTAGATTGATGGATTTTTTGTATCCTGCTGGGTGTTGCATTTCCTAATTTTTGCCATGATTTTCTTTCGTTATGCAAACTGTTGATGCTAAGATATCACCAGGCTGGCTTGTTGGAGTTTGCTCTATGGTTATTCCTGGTAAGAAGAGCTCTCTCTATACGTCTATTAAAGTAGTTGTACAGAGTCTCTGAACAATTTGGGTTTGGGGGCTTGAAATGTTGCCAGGTTACTATTTGATTGTAGGAAGTTTGCCTTAAAATGGTTCAACTTCACCAGAGAGGACATTACTGCCAGCTTGGCAGTAATTATCCTGTGCCATTTGTCATTCATCTTGTATTCTGTAGACAGCATGTACGTTTTTTTTCCTTAGAATAATTGTAGAGTTGTTCATATTTTGTATGAGTGGATATTCAGTATCATTCTGGCAACATCTCTGCACTTATTTTACTGAGATTAAGCATATGATTGGTTCAGTCATGCATTAAGCAGCATATACTAAGTGATTTCTTTTCATCAGGCAAGCCTAAAGGCCTTTGAAATACTGTCATACCTACAGTAGTTTCAAAAGGGCAGTCCAATATTAAGTAAGTTGTTTTTAGATTGTAAAATGATGCAATAGTTTTTTTATTGTGTGTACCATGAAGGAATAATATTTGTTGTAGGCTTGTCGTGGAACCATCAGCCTGTCAACAACAGAGCTGAGTGTTGTAGGCATGTCATGGAACCATCAGTGCCTGTGGCAGCAGCAGAGCTGGGTGTTGTAGGCATGTCATGGAACTGTCAGTGCTTGTGGCAGCAGCATAGCCTGGTGTTGTAGGCATGTCATGGAACCATCAGTGCCTGCAGCAGCAGCATAGCCGGGTGTTGTAGGCATGTCATGGAACTGTCAATGCCTGTGGCAGCAGCATAGTTGGGTGTTGGAGGCATGTCATGGAACCATCAGTGCCTGTGGCAGCAGTAGAGCTGGGTGTTGTAGGCATGTCATGGAACCATCAGTGTCTGTGGCAGCAGCAGAGCTGGGTGCTGTAGGCATGTCATGGAACCATCAGTGCCTGCAGCAGTAGTAGAGCTGGTTGCTGTAGGCATGTCATGAAACTGTCAGTGCCTGTGGCAGCAGTAGAGCTGGGTGCTGTAGGCATGTCATGAAACTGTCAGTGCCTGTGGCAGCAGTAGAGCTGGGTGTTGTAGGCATGTCATGGAACCATCAGTGCCTGTGGCAGCACTATAGCTGGGTGTTGTAGGCATGTCATGGAACTGTCAGTGCCTGTGGCAGCAGTAGATCTGGGTGTTGTAGGCATGTCATGGAACCATCAGTGCCTGCAGCAGTAGCAGATCTGGTTGCTGTAGGCATGTCATGAAACTGTCAGTGCCTGTGGCAGCAGTACAGCTGGGTGCTGCAGGCATGTCATGGAACTGTCAGTACAGGCGGCAGGGGTAGAGCTGGATGCTGTAGGCATGTCATGGAACTGTCAGTTCCTGTGGCAGCAGTAGAGCTGGGTGCTGTAGGCTTGTCATGGAGCCACCAGTGTCTGTGGCAGCAGCAGAGCTGGGTGAAGGGCAACTTGCTATCAGGTTCTACAAAGCAGTGTAGATTATGCATGAGCATGCACACTGCCTTATCACAAGCACTTCTGGCAAAATTTGCCTCTTAACAAATCACAGCAATGATTCTTACTAGCCTCCCCTTTTTTTCAGTTGTGATGCAGTGAAAGTTCTGATGAGAAGAGTTTCACATCCCAATCTTCCTGGAGAATCAGCTGCAGGTCTTCAATGTCCAAACAGCTTTCTTCCAGCTGAATGTGTGAGCAATGAACCAGTAGCTTTGATTCCATCTGGAAGTCTTACTGAATGTGAGAAGGCCTGCCCTACATCCAGCTTCACTTATGACAGCATTAATAACGAGATTGAATTCGAGACCAAAATAGAATTTGATAAAAGGATGTGCGATATCCTCCAGCAAGATTGCCTTCAATCAAGTGCTGTGACAGAGGTGTGCCACACAATTATTGCAGCAGGACATGTGGAACTCTCCAAACATTCTACCACCCTGTACTGCATTTATAACACCACAAATGATGCCATCAGAAGCAATTATTACACTGTCTTGTACAAACATGGTAATCTTACAGATATAGACAAAAAACTATCTTGACCTTAAGTTGGCTACCTCCTGAAGGCTTTGCGTTCCCATAGCAGTTCATGGGATATTCTAGAAGCAAGCAAAACAGAAGATTCTGTACATGGCTTCTGCATGAATTTAAGTTGGCACTCTATTCACAGAGCTTGGATGGGGTCTTCTGCGGTCCATGATTTGTCTTCAACACATCTAGAGAGTGTGCGTTGATCTTCACGTCTATGATCAATTGATCAAATCCAAGGAAGATTCTAGAATGATATAGCAAGTCAGAGGACCATAAAAATGCACTTGCAAAATTAGAGACATTTCTAGAAGTATGCTGTGGCCAACTGCAAACAACTTATCAGTGCACTGCACAGAAAAAGTAAGAAGTTGTAGGAGCACACAGTTCACACCTTGAAATGTATCATGCAGATAATTCTTCTCAGTGGAAGACAAAATTTGCCACTTCACGGAAAACTGACTTGTACAGGAAACTTTAAAGCATTGCTGGAATGCAAGGCAGAAGTGAGCTCTGTAATCACCAACCATTTAAGAGAGGGTCCACAAAATGCACCGTATACTTCGGCACAAATTCAAAATGAAATCATTAACTTTTTTGGGTTACAGACTCAGAGAAAAATCTTAAGTAGAGTTAAAGAGGCAAATTCTTCAGTTTAATTTCTGATGGAACAACCGACATCTCCCTTACAGAGCAAGTGACTGTGTCTCTATGTTATGTTTATGGAAGTGATGGAAATGTAGAAATCTGTGAAGGCTTCACTGAAATTGTTGAAACATTTGACACCACAGGAAAGGCCTTACTTGTCCTCTTTCTATAGAGACTCATAGCATTGGGTGTGGAAAAGGAGCTGTTGTAAGGGCAAGGCTATGACAGAGGAAGCAAAATGTCTGGTCACTTTAATGGTGTGCAGACAAGAATTCAAGCCCTGCTTCCAGAGGCTATGTACACTGCCTGCAAAGCACACAACCTTAACACTCTCATAGTTCATTCATGTGCAATGCATGTTATGGCAAACACTCTTGACACCTGTAGAAAAGTAATTTCAATGCTAAATTCATCCACTAAACATCACAACACATATTTAGCCCACATTAAAGAATCCACACAGTTGCCATGTGAGTATGAATATGAAGACGAAGACAGAAGTACCTAACTTCAGACACCTGGCAACACCCAGTAGATGAGTCAGCCTGATTGCCTGTACAGCTTCAAGAATAAATATGTCATCCTTGTCACCACTTTAGAGTGTATTGCTGAGACAAAGATGCTGAAAGATACCTATACTCTAACACAAGATTTGATTTCATTGTAGCTCTGGTGACACTGGAGTCTGTGCTTGATATAATTAAGTCACTTCATCTGTACATCCAGCAAGAACAGACTGACTTGATTCAGGCTTGTGAAGAAGCAAAGGTTGTCAGTGGTACCCTTCAAGCAATGTGATCAAATGCTGATACGTCTTTTTCAGAGTTGTAAGAAGAAGTCAAACAGCTGACAGACAGAGTCATGGCAGAAGAAAATATTTCAAGGATCTGTGGAAGGGAGACTCAAAGAAACAACATTAATACTGCTGACCCAGAGGAGTACTATCAAAGGAACATGTTCATCCCATTCCTACACCATTCCTACACCCGCACATAGCAACACTAAACACACATATGCGGAGGTCCTTAACATTAACCTGCCCAAGCAACAAGGACCTCCGAAGCTGAAACGCAAACAAACCCCAGTCACAACCAAAGTGACACATAGCTCACAACACCAGTGTGCCACCCAACAACAGCCCCTAAGGCAAGACAACGTACTCAACACTTTAGTCATAGGTGACTCTATAGTCAGGCACACTGATGTCCCACTCACCAGGCTGAACAAGGAGAAAATTACAGTCAGCTACCTGTCGGGTGCCAGGATCTACCACATAACGCATGCACTCAAGTCACTCCACAAGTACAAATATGACTCTGTCATTGTCCATGTTGGAGTGAATGACTTGAGCTGTACCTCCCTGGATGACATGGAAGAGTGCACAGATCATGTGGCCCAGGCAGGTATGACCCTACCCTGAGTAGTATCCTGTCTTCACCCAGAATGAGACCACAGTGTAAGGACAAAATGACTGACTTCAACAATTGGCTAAGCTTCTGGTGTCATTCAAAAAGGATCCAGTATCTGTCTGCCTGCTTTGCCAGAGATGGTCTGCACCTGTCACCCCTAGGATTCAAGATACTGGCTAAAGCTCTTGCCACCCCTATAGTGCCTTTCTTAGGCAAGGTTCAAAGGACAAGACCACCACCATAACAGATACAAGCATGCAAAATCTGATGGTAATGCTACTCAATGATAGAAGTCTAAACGTCAAAATGCACTCTCTCAAAACACTCCTAAAAATGGAGAACATCGATATCTGTGCAGTAACTGAGACCTGGTTCAATGCTCCAGAGAGCACCCCTGCAATACCAAGCTACAACTCTTACCACACTTTTCAGCCACCAAACCAAGACCAAAACACTAAAGGTGGGGGGGTGTCCATATTCACCAGGGATATTCACACCTCCAGGCTAGTTGCCCAACACAGTGCATCTGAAATTCTCCAGGTGCAACTAACACTAGGTAAGACTGCAATCCAAATTGTAGCTTTCTACAGACCCCCACCATGCCCCATGATTATCACTACACCTTTCTAAACATACTGGAAAATATTAAGATACAACCCAACACCCTAATACTGGGTGATTTCAACTACCCTGCCATTAACTACTCAGGTACAAACACCTTTTCCCAACGGTTCTTGGAATTCATAAATTCCAACGCCCTGGATCAACTAATCCATTGTCCCACCAGGGGCTCCAATATCCTAGACCTGGTCATTACCAACATGGGAGATAGATACTCAACAACAGTGGTCACCTCCTCATTGGTCAGGTCTGATCATAAGCAAATCATCGTTGACATCCACATCCCACCCCCACCCCCCCCAATAAGGAAACCTCCTTAAAAAACTTCTCCAAAGCCAACTTCATGCTACTCAAGTCTGAAGTGACAAACATCGTGACACACATGAAGATGGGAGCTGAAAGATTGAATGCTGAATCCTACATTAAGGCTCTGTATGAGCACATCCACATGTGCATGAATCGTGCCATCCCAAATAGAACCAAGATGCTCTCCTCCAAAATAAGGAAGCCGATCTGGTGGTCCCCTGCTATAAACAAATTATACAACAGAAGTAAGAAACTGTTGCAGAAAAGAGGAAAATCCCAGGATGAAAAAAACTCCCTCACCAGCCTCAGTAAGAAGCTGAAATCCCTCATAAAATCCTCCAAAGCTAGTTACGAAAATAAAATTGCCAAAGATTCAAAAAACAACTACAAGGTACTCTATAGTTATGTCAAGTATCTAAATGGCAATGCTCAGATATGCTCTGAGCTACAACAGAATGGCATTAAATATATTGATCCCAAGGATATTGCCAGTATCCTGGCAGATCGATTTAGTGCCAACTTCACCCCCGCTCACCCCCTAAAGGGCCCATCTCAATACCAAAAGATTGCCAAATTCTGGTAATCACAGCCACACAGGTAGAAACTGCACTCTCCAAAGCTAAGAATACAGCATCCATGGGACCAGATGACATCTCAGGCTGTGTACTACATGAACTAAAAAATGAACTGGCACCTAACCTAAGTGTCATGTTTAATCATAGCCTCACCTCAGGCTTTGTGCCCATTGAGTGGCACACAGCTGCAGTTATCCCACTCCACAAGGGGAGATCCACCTTGGATCCGGGAACTACAGTCCCATCAGTCTGATGAGCCTGATTTGTAAGGGTATGGAATGCATTATCATGGAACATATAAGCAAAGACATTGGCAACCTTCAAACACTGGACCCTACCCAGTTTTGGTTCATAAAGGGCTGACCTTGTCTCTTGAACCTGATTGACTTCTTCAAATCAGTCACCTGAGCTGTGGACAAGGGCAAGGCAGTCCACACAGCCTATCTGGACCTCGCCAAGGCTTTCGACACCATCCCCCACTCTGGAATCATAGATAAACTTACTAAGCTGGGCATAAATCCCTACGGCACTCGATGGGTTGCCAACTGGCTTACTGACAGAACCCAGACTGTAAAAATAGCCAACTCCAAATCCAGCTCCAGACAAGTGACAAGTGGAGTACCTCAGGGTTCAGTCCTGGGACCGCTCTTGTTTGGCATCTACTTTTCTGAAGTACATGCCAACACTAAGGGACTCTGGCTAACAAAGTCTGCAGATGACTGCAAACTGGGAGCCATTATTGAATCCCCAAATGATGTGGATATTCTACAAAAGCTCTTACAGAAACAGATGCTTGGTGCCAGAGCCATGGGCTCAAGCTTAATGCCAAAAAATGTATAGTTATCCCCTTTGGGAAAAACCATGTACCCATGAATTATCACATAGGTGGCAGTACACTAAACACCGAAAGTGTGATGAGAGACTTAGGGACACAGGTGGACAGTGGTCTCACCTTCGATAACCACATCACCACAACAATCAGGAAATCCTTCTATGTGGCGCACCACATCACTAAGGGCTTCTCATCCAGAAAAAAGGAGGTCATTGTCCTACTGTACTCATTTCTCATTAGAACCATTATAGAGTACAACGCCCCATTTGGTATGTACCTCCACAAGACATCTGCAACAGCTGGAAAGGCCACAGAAATACCTCACTAAAAGAATCACAGGCCTAAAGCAGATGCCCTATGCTGACCATCTAAAAAAAACTCCAGCTATACTCTGTGGCATATCTTCTACTCAGAGGTGATCTCTGCTTAACATATAAGGTTATGTCAAACCCCGAGCTGTTGGACATGCTCCACTTAAAGAAATCCCAATCCCTCAGAGCCACATGCTCCAGGTATCTAAACCTTGTCATCACAATGAATAAAACATGCTGGAGGGATAGGTGCCTGACCCAGAAACTCCCCATACTCTGGAATAGACTGCCCATACATGTCAAGCAGAGCGCCTCCTTGGCCCTCTTCAAAAGGAACCTTGACAACTGGATGGGAGATAGGAAATTCACCCCGGGGATCACGTCAGTCGCCCTGCTAGACAGGGGTCCAGGGAAGTAAATATTGTGGGAAGAAATATCCAGAGAATTGTTATGGCTATGCTTGTATAGGCCCTAGGGCCGATAGCCTAGTACCAACCTATGAACGTATGAACATATGTCATAGGTGAAATAGCAGACCAGGTAATAGAATGCCACCCATGTTTCATTGCACAGTAGCTTTTGCCAAACAAGCTGCATGCTTTAGAAGAAGATAAGAAAGTGGTGGAATTGTGCAATGCATACAAGATTGACCTGTCAAGTCTGACCAGATTAAAAAATGAGCTTCAGCGATGGTGACCAGATGGAAATTAGTTGTATGGGAGGAGCTGCCAGCCACCATCCTTTCAACCTTACAGCAGCTGAATCCAGCATTTTACCCAAATATAAACAGTGCATTAATAATTCTGGTCACCATGCCAGTGCATAGAAGTCATTCAGTGTTCTACAACACATTAAGATTTGGCTACACAACATTATGTTTGATGTATGCTTGCATGGGTTGGCCTTGATGCACATACATGATGACACTGATGTTGATATCAGTCAGGTGCTGAAATACTTTGATCCGTGTAATTATCACCAATTTAATGTCTTTCCTAGGCGATACAACAGGATGATGACAGCTGGGTACTCATGGCTGGTTGTACATTTTCCTGTGCTTGACAGTATGCTGCAGAAGGGTAGCCTCCCCTTTGGACTAGATTGTGGGCTGCTTGCTGTAAATGATTTATGTTGCTTTTTAAAAGCACCAAAACCAGAACAGTCAACAGCTTCCATCACCAATTATGTCTTCCTGTCTACTGTTTTCAGGATGTTTTGTATGAAAGGACCCTCTGTGGGACTGGCCATCTTGTGGTACAGGGGCCTGTTGCAATGAATGGTTCAGGCTGTCACCTCTTGTTGACTGGGTTGTGGGCAGCTTCTTGCAAATGATTTATGCCACTTTTGCTAAATGCATTAAAACCAGAGCAGTTAGCAGCCAAGCTGTCTTCCCTTTGTTTGTGGTGGTGGTGTGTGCATGTTTGTGTGTGTGTGTGTGTGTGTGTGTGTGTGTGTGTGTGTGTGTGTGTGTGTGTGTGTGTGGGTGGGTGTGCGTGTGGGGGTGTGTAGTAGTGGTGGTGTTTTTTGTGTGTGTGTATGTGTGTGTGTGTGTGTGTTTGTGTGTGTGTGTGTGTGGGGTGATGGTGGTTTTTGTGTGTGTGGTGATGGTGGTGTGTGTGTGTGTGTGTGTGTGTGTGTGTGTGTGTGTGTGTGTGTGTGTGTGTGTGTGTGTGTGTGTGTGTGTGTGTGTGTGTGTGTGTGTGTGTGTGTGTGGTGGTTGTGCATGGTGGTGGTTTTTTGTGTGTGTCTGCGCTAGTGGCAGTGTGTGTGTGTGTGTGTGTGTGTGTGTGTGTGTGTGTGTGTGTGTGTGTGTGTGTGTGTGTGTGCGTGCGCGCACGCATGCATGAGAAGTATTGTGTGAAACTTTTTGGGACTGGCCATCTTGTGGTAGAGGGGTTTGTTGCAGTGAATAGCTCAGTATGGCTTCTCCTTTTGACTGGAATATGGGCTGCTTCTTTTAAATGGCTTAGGCTGCTTTTAAATGCACCAAACCAGAGTAGCCAGCAGCCCAGCCCAACTGGCTTCCCTTTGGACTGGATAATGGGCTACTTACTGAAAATGGTTTAGGTCACTTTTGTTAAATGCATCAAAACCAGAGCAGTTAGCAGCCAAACTGGCTTCCATTTGTGTGTGGTGGTGGTGGTTTGTGTGTGGTGGTGGTGGTCGTTTGTGTGTGGTGGGGATGGTGATTTGTGTGTGTGTGTGTGTGTGTGTGTGTGTGTGTGTGTGTGTGTGTGTGTGTGTGTGTGTGTGTGTGTGTGTGTGTGTGAATGGAATTCTGTAGAACTGGCTAACTTGATGTGGTATGAGGACTTGTTGCGGTGAATCACTGCTACTAAATGCCAGTTATGAGTGACTGTGAACATCTTAGAAGACTAATTTTGGTGTAGTGGATGCATTGGGGTAGGGCAGTGTAAATTCATTGGAGACTGGGCAGTGTGGATGCACTGGGGTGGGGCAGTGTGATTGCACTGGGGCGGGACAGTGCAGATGCATCGAGGGGTAGCAGTACCAGACCTTAGAGTACAAATAGAAAAAAACTGTCTACACCCCTGCTTAGATTACACCTCTCCTTTAACCATTACATTCCAGGTCCCTTCTATCTTCTTTGTGAAGTAGAATTTCCTTAAGTCAAATTTAATTTGCCATCCTTTTCAAATATTACCCATGTCCCCTCTTTCTTAAGCCTGACCCTCTAATTTGTGCACATATAATGCTATATATGAAAATCTGTCTTCTCCTTTCTTCTAAAGTATAGATGCCCAGTTTTCCAAGTATATCCTCAGCGTTGGGTCTTTCATTTCCTTCAGCATATTTTTACTATGATATCTGACACACATATACCAAACAAGAGTGTTTATTCGACTGCTTATGACTTGTTTGCTCCCCTCTAATGATTTTCCCTTCTTCCAGTTAGACAGTTTTTGAGTTACATTGGCATGACACCACCTCATTCCCTTTAATTTTCATAACAACCTCCTATCAGATAAAGTGTAAGAAACTTTGTTGAATTCCAGCTAAACCACCAGAGGATGTTACTTTTGTTCACTTAATTTGTGATGTAATGATTAAAATGGAATAAAGCTACTCTACCAAGGTCTCTGCTGCATGAAGACAAGTCACTTACAACCCATCAGAAAATTAGTTTTTGGGAACTTCACCAGTCTGTCATACAAAAATTACTCCCATGACCTTCCTCAAAAAATAAGTGAAATTAACAGGATAGTTATCTGATTTATTTTCATAAACATTCACCCATATCCAATGACACAATCGTCATGAAGTTCTGTTCATATGGAAATACCCCATTTACCAGCAAGTGACTATTATCTCCCATTCAAATACTCTTAATTTTTCCTTTTTATTTGTTTCTGTCCAAGGGAGGACCTTTCCTTCTGAGTCTGGTCCTTAGACCCATGCTAGGTGTAACACTTTGTATATTAGATACCTTCTTCTCTTGCAATGATACTTGATCTATGTTTGAATAATGAACCTCAGTAATTTAATTCTTCCATTTCATGAACTGAGGTTTTCATCTGCAATACTGACAGTATCTGGTGAGGAATACTGATATAGTATTTGCTGAGGTCTAGTATTACTTCCTCTAAGCCCTAACTGCTAGACCACCCAACAACTCCTAATTATACTGCGGCACTCTAGTGCCCATATGCCCCATCTGACTAGAAGCAGTGGACTGCGTACATAATATAGGACTGTTGATTAGGAAAGGGAAGATGAGAACAATGGATTACATGTATAATGCTGTAACAGGGAGATAGCAGCTCAGGAGTCCAGTTATGTTATGAGGACTTCATGTCTGCAGAGGGGTCTGTTGATCAGGAATGGAAACTGTTTCACTTAACTATGATAGATAGAAAGGGTTGCCCAGCTCAGTGTATCTTATAAAGAAAGACAGTACTAATGAGCTCTGAATGAACATGTAGCAAAATATTATGGAAGTTATAAGTCTTGCACATACTCAGGAAAAAAAATATTGTATTGCTTTTGTTCTAAGTTATGTCTTGTTAAGTGTATGCTTATAATGTCTTCTGAGTACTGCAGGACACACTGTTCTATTATATCTCTCTTCTTTAATACCATTCAACAGAAACTGACACATAATAATCCTCTGTGAGTATCAGCATATTTTTATTATAGTCATTCAGTTTATCCATTCTTTTAACTTAAAATAGCTTGCCAGTAAGAATGGCAATGGACAGCCGTAGTCATTGGGAGTAAGGCTTTCTCATTTCTGTTTTTTAACTTTATTGGCAAAGAATTCTGGAGACACGAGTCTCTCTCTCAGGGGTAAAATGATGGCTTCTTCAACAGCTTTGACCAGTGTGGAATGTGCCTAGCAGCTGGTAGGGAAAATGGTGAACAGGGAAATAACTATGGAGTGGGAGTAAGAAGAAGCTATAAAGGACATACATTTTAAAAGCTGCAGTAATGATTTCTTGATTTTTTTATTTTATAGCTACTTTCATAGCTTTATGTTAGCTACTGATAATAAAATGATAGTGACATCTGAAAATGACAAAATGTGACTTTCTCTGCTGTTTTATGATCTCTCTCTCTCTCCTGTAATCATGGTTGTGCTGTGCCATTTACAGTCTTCAGTTAATAATATGTGGCAAATTTTCATACTAAAGCAAAATCAAAATAATATTAAATTAATTAAAGCTAAAATTTGGGTAAAAGAGAAGTAAGAAAAAAGGTAACAAATCTAAACACATAATTCACTTAGTAGCTGTGTATTATTTTCCTGTCTCATATTCATAACCCTTTGTTTTAATGCCTTCCTTGGTGCAGTATTGAAACAATTCCTTCAGTGATTTAGAATTAGCTTTCAAAACAAGTTGTAGCTTCTTTTTCTTTAGAATTTCTTTCTTTCTTTATTTCTTTATTTCTCATTGTTTACTGGGAGGTTCGAACTGGGGTTTATCCTATTTTCAGCAGAGGCCCAGGGAAAAAGCTTCACTTATTAGGCAAGTACATTTAAAGACATTTTGTAAAATATTTTAGTTTACATGAAAACACATTCAAATGGATACATCTAGAACACATTATATAACATACAGTAGCCTATAAATTGAAGGAAATACTCTTTTTTTTCATGAGGTAGTTGATTACAGAGAAATTACACAGGTAGACACTGGCTGTATTATGTACTTATCAGGTGGAGGTACAGAAAAGTTTAGCAAAGGCAGCATGGACTTAGCAGGAGGCAGAATTTAAGAGGAGAAGCATTTATATGAAACATTAGGTAGTTTGAGGTAGAGAGTTTGTCTAGACCCGCATTAAAGAAAATAAAGGTAGCGGTAGTTATCTGGAAAATGTACGTTTTGTAGTAGAGAAAGTAGGTAGAGGGTGGAGTGGCAGTCTGTAGAAGAATAGTGTAAATGACAGAATACAAACCTGAAACATATGAAGGATATGCCTGTCATATTAAATTAAAAACTAGATGTCAAGATAAAGAAAAGAGTTCAGACATGTGCACTCTGGGTTCAAATCTGTGCACAGGAAGGCTGTACCTTGATATATTCTTTTGATATATACATACTATGTACAAGTACTGCAAATTAAACTACCAGAATGAACCATAAAAAATACCTAATATTGAAATGAGTAAATGTTTGATGCATCTCTAGCTATAAAACTCAGCATTGTGTAATCCACAAAGTGCAACAGCCTCCCACACCCACCAAAGAATATAGGTTTGACAGAGCTGTATCTCTCTGCATGTCCTGGATTGCCATTTTTTTCTGTAGATTACTACTGACCTAAGATACAGTTGTATAATCCATGACACCCCCCCCCCCAATTAGTAATAGTTTTTTATTTTCCAAGTGGTCAAGTACACCATTCCACAGCTATTTCTCCCCCAAATCCTATACCCATGGTGGATCACTATATCATCTCATATATGCACGTTTAGATTTTAGTAAGGAGTTGATGATACGGTAGAAGTAGGCAGTTACTTCGTACACCACATGCTACAGCCTCTTTGACCTCCAGACTTTAACTGGATAACTCCAATGAACATAACTCATGGACTAAAGCCTGTGCTAACATATACCTCTCTGATTTATGATCAACATACACTTACAATGCATTTTTACAGAATTAATAATTAGAAATATAAATATACACTGTCAGAAAAGTACACAAAGGTAATAATAAGTGATTCTGTCAAGTTATTACTCTGCCTTGCAGTGTATCACAATAGTATATATTTACAGTCCATAACTGAAGACACTCATGCTCCAAGCTGACAGGAGTGGTATTACCTGTTTCTTTTGATGCAGCTCATGTGTAGGGTAAATTGAATAAATGTACCTTATTAATGCAGTACCTTATTATAGCAGTTGAATAATTAAATGCTTGTTTGAGAAACATTAAGTAACACTTGTAGACACATGCCAATTAAAACACAATAAAATAAGGAACAGAACCACATTCATACCTGAACCCCAGATTTTACTATATATTATTAACAAGCCTGCAAAGCTCAATAATAAGAATATATGTGTTATTAAAGTATGACAGTATTAAAACACCTGCCCATTAATAGACTGAATAAAAATTGTTTGATAATTGAGCTTTACTCATATTTCCCTGACCCAGTACATTAAATCATGTACAGATGTAGTTTGCACAAGGTCTGGAAGGTCAAAATGATGGGTCTAAACATGCAGGTGAGCTCCTCCTGTTTACTTTAAAGTAATCAGGTCAAGTTCTACCTGTAAATTGTGGTAACAGGGCTCTTTCACCTACAGTAGCTATATTAAAAAGCAAATTGTTTGGTCTTGTCAGAAAACATCAAGAAAGCCTAGTATTTTTCTGCAATGGAACAAAATCTAACAGGCAGGCAGGCACTTTAAGTAGTGCATAAAAATCTGCATATAATAGAGAGGATTTAGCTATCTGAAAACACATGATATAATGAACAGGTTAATTACTGTGCAAGTGTTAAATCAAAAGGAGTTGATTACAGTATGTGGGCTTTTCTTTCTTATAACAGTGTTATATGTCATGGTGTGCTAGGTAATCAACCTTAACAGTGCCAGAGGCTGTCAAACAAATAGTAGACTCTTACAGTGAAAAATGCTGATTTTTTTTCCTTTTTTTCCTTTTTATCCCACCATCGTGATGATTTGATGTGGCTCCCTACGAACTGCAGAGAGATGCCTGTTGCTTCTGTCAGGCTGTGACGCCGTTGGGAGATTCTGCACCATGGCACCCTGCCATTTTTGGCAGAAAACCAGCAGCATGAGCCCCAGCTCAACAGCACTTGGGTCATTCTTAATAACCCACCCTCAGTTTTATAACACCCAGGGGAAGGCCACTCAGCAAGAAAATACCCCTTACCTGGTTTGTTAAGAGAAACTCACAGTAATGCTAAGTATGAATTCTGACCTAGCTGTCAGAATACTGATTAAATAAAACATTTTACTTTTAAAATAGGTTCTCAGGCCTTTCTCAGAAGCTTTTCACATCTTTGACAGGTTTTACATTTAGTGATAAGCAAATTAGCCTGAAGTCTTTTTTTTAAGTAGGAAACCTAACTTCATTTGATACATAAACTTCTGCAGTTACAAATGCTGGCAAATTCTCATATAATTTGTATCATATGCAGGCAATGTGTGCCAGACACACACATACATGCAAGCGTGCGCACACACACACACACACACACACACACACACACACACACACACACACACACACACACATTAAAATATGGGTGTGGCTGTATCTACAAATATATAAACATATGTTTCTCATATATTTTATTCTTTAAATAAGTTTAAGATGCAAGTGCTTTGGCACCTTTTTAATTTAGAAAGTAGTCACTAATATTGTAAATTATATTGACAAGCAATCTAACCCTAAGCTCCAGTAACATAAGGATAAAATCATGAAATTCCAAATTAGCTTTGTATGCAATCTTTTCCATTGACAGATGAGCATGTGTGTGTGTGTGTGTGTGTGTGTGTGTGTGTGTGTGTGTGTGTGTGTGTGTGTGTGTGTGTGTGTGTGTGTGTGTGTGTGTGTGTGTGTGTGTGTGTGTGTGTGTGTGTGTGTGTGTGTGTGTGTAGCTACCTCCCACAGACACACAAGCGCATACACACACACACACACACACACACACACACACACACACACACACACACACACACGCATGTGCATATATGGATGGATGAGCTGAAGCCTCTTATGCAGGTCAGCAATTTCTTTCACAATACCACAGAGAATCAAAAGCAGAAAGCTGACTTGTGTATCATAAAATACATAACTGAAAAATACCATCAGATAATAGTACAAAACCTATGGCAATCATAAGCTATATTCCGTATTGAGTGGTTCCTTTCCAAGTTACTCGACCCGAGCAAAAATAAACAGGGACACTGGAAGCAGTTAAGCTTTTATCGAATAGCAGAGAAAGAAAAAAAATCATCAAAAATGTGAGAATAACTGTGATGTTATAGTAGGTAAAACAGGAGGATTTTAAGTTAATATGTCTCTTCCCCTCTACAGTATGGAATGCCTCATCAGATATACTCCAGCCGGTGAATGAAGTATGAATACCTGCATACTTCTTGCATCAAAGTGCATGCATGTCTGCCATATGTCTCACTTCTGAGATCTTGTGCCTGTCACCCCCTCTACTGCTCCTGTTGCTGTAACCTGCCTGGAATGGCATCACACCTCTGTCCTTCATCTCATCTGCTAACCTTTTATACACAGCTGCTTGACACTGTACTGGTCAAGTTTGCATCACAGATGTTTTGTTCATTGACTTGTTATTTGTTAAGACTGGTACCAAAGAATTGTTCTTCTTATTGCTTCATAAAATACATTGTATTCCTTTGTTTTACTGACATACATATTGACTTGTACTATAATTCGTTTTTTGCTTTTATATCCGCGGTGGTGGTGCTGTAGTAGTGTTGTCGCCTCACAGTAAGACGCTGTCCAGTTCGATTCTCAGCTAGAGCGTCTTCTGCGTGGAGACATGCGTGAATGGGCGTACCTTCGTTGAAGGTTGTGCGTCAGGGATGGCAACTCAGCACGTAAAAATCAACTACCAATCATTAGCGGACCAGAGTTCCACTGTGGCGACCCCTAACTGGGAAAAGCCGAAAGACACAACATTCTCAATGTAAAGCTTTTGCGTTTTAATAGTTATTTTCAACATGATGTCTTTTTGTGGAGCTTTTCTCTCCGGGCCTCCGCTGAAAAAGGGCTGCTATAGCTCAGTCGGATATTCCTGGTCAACAAATGTAAAATAAATAAATAAATAGTGTGGTGGCTGAGTGCAAAACATGTAAAAGGAGAGGAGAGGTCACTGCAGGTTAGGGTTTTTATTATTCTCCAGCCCTGCAGCAACTTGGAACTGATAAGGTCACAAAAGCCCCCACCCCATAAGAACTGTGTGTGTGTGTGTGTGTGTGTGTGTGTGTGTGTGTGTGTGTGTGTGTGTGTGTGTGTGTGTGTGTGTGTATGTGTGTGTGTGTGTCTGTCTGTCTGTGTCTGTGTATCTGTGTTTGTGTCACTGCTTGTGTGTGTGTGTGTGTGTGTGTGTGTGTGTGTGTGTGTGTGTGTGTGTGTGTGTGTGTGTGTGTGTGTGTGTGTGTGTGTGTGTGTGTGTGTGTGTGTGTGTGTGTGTGTGTGTGTGTGTGTGTGTGTGTGTGTGTTTGCATCAGTGCTTGCATGTGTGTGTGTGTGTGTGTGTGTGTGTGTGTGTGTGTGTGTGTGTGTGTGTGTATCTTTGTGTGTGTGTGTGTGTGTGTGTGTGTGTGTGTGTGTGTGTGTGTGTGTGTGTGTGTGTGTGTGTGTGTGTGTGTGTAAGGACATGATTTTTGTGATACTATTGCTGGAGAAGAAGTTCACAAACAATGAGGGACTTACTTACAGCAGACTTTTCTAAATAGTTGACCTCTGTCTTCTTAATGTGAACAGGTAATCTCAGCAATGACCTATTAACTGAACACCAGCAAAACTTTGTTGACTGTATTGTGTTTGTTGTAAAACATATTTTGTTTTGATTTATGAAATCTTTATACAATGTATCATAATCTTGCAAATATAAGGAGGAATACAAGGAGTGCAGTCTCCATTATGATAAGGCAAGGGCCTTGCCTTCATGTAAAAATACAATAAAAGTTTCATCAAAGTGCTCTCAATTTTGAGATAAAAGAAAGTGTTTCAAGTAGCAATACGCCAGTGTACAGTCATATAGTCTCTTTCTTCCCCTTGTAACAAAGATTTGGAGAATGAGTTTTTCCTTTGTGGGTGGACTTATCAGATAAAAGTTTGCCTGAAAAAATCAAATAATTAAGTAATGCTATGCACAGTGCACATCCTGATGGCTTTTACAGATTTTTTGTCCTTTGAGGTATCTGCCATTGTTAGCGCATGCCGCTGATGAAAGTGTGATGTACTGAAGTGGACCAGACTTACACATACACTAAATGTCAAAAGAGGAACATGGTCCCTATCTCAATGATGGTGTTGTTATGGTGGCAGATGATATAATCGGCATGGTAAAATTTATATGTTACTTCAAGAGTCTGTCATGCAATATGCCTAGGAAAATAAGTTGGTACTCTCAACTGTTACTGCTAATTTAAAATTATGAGACTCTCAGCATAAATTCAGTGGACTATTGTCTATAAAGTCAATGTAAACTTATGTGCATAATCTAAAGCTGTTCTGATCATCTTATAACCTGTACTAACTTACAACCACTATATGTTATGCACCTTATATACAGCTCACATCACTTCAACAGCTGAAGACTGCTTTCACAACAGATGTTTATTGTGTTTCACAGTTGCAGTCATCACCTGTGGGTTATCCCTGCTGTGGTAGCCCTCAGCCGGCCCGAATACCAGAGTCAATGTTTTTTTTTTTGTTTGTTTTGCGTCGGCTGCCTCGCCTGTAGTCTGGCATCAGGTCATCAATGCAATAAAGCAAGGCAGCCGATATCATTACATCAATCTTTCTTGCCATGCAGCCTGTAGCAGAAGCAGTTCATACGAGTGCCGGTTGGTTGCTACCAGAAGTTAAATTTCAGCTGAAAATGTCTAAAGCTAAGTACCTCATTGGGGATCCTTTTTTCTTGCACTAACCAATGTCTGAAAAAGTTAACAATTGTCTCGCCTGTGGAAAGCAGATCCCACACCAAGACTTCCATTCTTACTGCATCACTTGTTTAGGTCCAGACCACTATGTCCCCCGTTGTTGGTTCTGTGCCCTCTTTAATGCGAGAACCATTAATCGTAGAGCTCTTTTTGTAGACAGTTATTTTCATGTCCTGTCTTCGCATTCCAATATGGTGTCCATCAGCCAACAATCTGTAGACATTCTGAAAAAATGTAGAGATAAAGATAGAGACAGACCACACAAGGCTAAGCCTTCCAATGACGCTACTGCTAAGCAGTTCATCAGTTCTCCGGAATTCAGTGAGGCGCTTTTGCAGCCCCTGATGCCTGAGTTGATATCTATGCAGGCCTCTACCAAGATCCTTTCAGAGTCCGGTATTCCCCAGAAATCTTCGTCTTCTGAGCCTTTGGCTGTCTCTGCCTCAGTTGGGTCCGGAGCCATGGCGCAGGCACCGGCTTTCAAGGAGGCCTTTTGTACTACCGAATCTAGACAAAAAACAACATCTTTGCATCTGACTACCATTTCTCTCAGACTGATAGATTCTGTCAGGCCTAGAAGTCAGGCCATGCCTAGGAAATCTGCTTCTAGCCAGCATCTTGCTACTGCTCTACCACCCCAAGCACAAGTGCTTAAAATGGTGGAGGATCTCATCTCCCTTATCCGGGATAGTCAGGCCACAACTTCTAAAAGGAAAAGGCACCCTTCTCCAGAAATTATGACAGAACAGGATTCTGATGAATCTTATTCAGTTTTTGCAGAGGAACAGCATCCCTTAACTGTTTATGAGGATTCAGATGCAGAGGAATCCAGCTTTTCTGCCTCCCCTCCAGAGGACCTTTCCTTTGGGAACCCTTCACTCACATTTCCAATGGGAATCTCAGGACTTCCCACAGTCTAAGAAAAGACTTAGAGAGTTTCTGGACCTGCCCCAGCACACACCCCTGACCATCCCCCCTATTTTAGAAGTGGTGGATGATATTTTCCATGAATCCAGCTTAGCCCCTGATACCCTCCCTCCTGCTCCCAGTAAATCTGACAGGTACTACAGAGTACCATATTCTCACAAATGCCTGTACAGAAATCCTACTGCAGACCCAAAGGTCATTACACAGGGACCTAAAAGAGCTAAGACTAGTTCTGCCAAGAATCCTCTTCCTTCTGACAAGGACTCCAGAGCTCTGGACAGATGGGGTAAAAAAATATACACATCTGGAACCTTAGCTATCAGAGCACTCAGTTGTCAATTCCATATGTTAAAGTATCAACAACACACTTTTGAAGAATTAAAACAGAAGACTGCTACCTCTCCTGATGGTGCCAACTCAAAAGAGCTGTCAAAATTATTACACTCTGCTTGTCAAGTAGCCAAGCACTCATTACAATGTGAATATGATGCCCTAGAGGCCTCTAGCAGGGCAGCAGTGTCAGGATCTGTAATTAGGAGACATGCATGGCTGAAGGAACAACCTCTCCCTGATCATGTCAAGTCTAAATTTATTGATGCACCCCTAGATAAGGAGTGCTTTTTGGGGAAAAAGCAGAAGAGGTGCTTAAAAAGATGGAAGACAAACCAAAATCTATGCAAACAGAAAAATATTTCTTTCAGGTTCAACCTCCCAGATTCAGCAGGAACTTTCCCTCTAAGAACTGGACCTTCCCTGCACCTAGCAGACAGGGTCAAGGTAAGCCCTGCAGGGACAGACCATCAAGGCCCCTATCCCAGGGCCAGCAGAGAAGTAAACAATGGACCACTTCCGTCTCTAAGGCAGAGAGTTCTAAGCCAGCCTTCTATGTCAAACACTCACAATGACTCCCCCTTCCACCCTCTGCCATCCCTTCACTCATCAAAAACTAGGAGGAAGGCTCTCCCTCTTCAAAGACAATTGGCTTTCTGTAACAAAGGACCAATGGGTCTTAAAGATAATTTTTCAGGGATGCAATTTCTTTCAGCGAACTCCCAGTTCCAAGAGGGTACCCAGACATACCTCCAAATAAGTGGGCAGAAGCATTGAAACAGGTCCAAACTCTCATATTCCAGGAGGCACTAGAACCTGTCCCCTCAGATCAAACAGGCAAAGGTTTTATTCCAGACTATTCCTTGCTCCCAGAAAAGAGGGCACTTGGCACCCCATCCTGGATCTATTTATTCTGAACACCTCCTTGGTGGTCCCCAGATTCAAAATGCTAACTTTGCAGCAGCTGCTGCAAATGCTAACAAAAAATGCCTGACTAGGGACCCTAGACCTAAAAGATGCCTACCTCCATATCCACATCAGGGAATCATGCAGGAAATTCCTGCGCTTCAGAGCTGACTCACAACACTTTCAGTTCTCTGGGCTGCCCTTTGGCTTATCTACTGCTCCCAGAATATTCACCAAATGCTTGGCCCTAGCCATAGAATTCTGCAGACAGAGAAATATACAGATTTACCCTTACATGGATGACCGCCTCATTCAGGTAGAGTGCAAAGAAAAGCTGCTCCAGGACATTCTCTTTGTCAAATCACTCCTAACTTCCCTAGGGTTCACCATCAACAAGAAGAAATCAAAGCCAAACCCACCAGGAAAATCATTTTCTTGGGAGCTGTACTAGACACAGCATCCCAAATGGCCTTCCTATCCCCAAGAGCTTCCTGCCTCTCTACTTTAACCAGCTGGCTTCCAGAAGTCACCTCACAGTGATGAAGTTCCTGCAAGCCCTGGGATACACGGCATTTTGCATCCTTCTCATTCCTCTGGCCAGGCTTTACAAGAGAAAACTTCAGTGGTATTTAAAGAACCTTTGGTGCAAGCACTCTCAGTCCCTAGAGACCTCTCTCCCTCTGATCCCATGTATAAGGGCCAAGTTTCTGTAGTGGTCAGAGACCTGTGCCAGGAACAAGGGTCTTCCCTTCATCCTCTGCCCTTCTGGCCAGACCATCACCACTGACACCTCAGACATTGCTTGGGACACTCACCTAACAGGCAGGTGCACCCAACGTCTTTGGGATGCCCAGCAACTTCACTTGCACATCAATCAGAAAGAAATGATGGCAGTACAAAAGGGTCTGACATCTTTCAAACTCTATCTCAGGTCAGGGGGTTCTCCTTATAAAAACAGACAACACCACAGTAATGTGGTATATCAACAAATGGGGGGGGGGGCAATCTTTCCCCCTGTGCAGGTTAGCCATGAGCCTCTGGCTTACAGCCACCTCCATGGGTCTACATCTAATTGCCCAATACCTACCAGGGGTCAACAACACCCTGGCAGACCACCTAAGCAGAAACTTACTGGACCCCCATGAATGACAGCTCCACAGGGAAATCTTTCTGTAAACCACTCAGGAGTGGGGGACTCCAGAAGTGGATCTCTTTGCCTCTCACCTCAACCACCAGCTGCAAAAGTTTGGTACCAGGGAGTATCACCTCCTAGTGTGGAAGGTGGATGCCTTGACCTTCCCCTGGAACTCCCTCTTTGTGTACACATTCTCAACTCTGCCCCTTATTTCCAAGGTACTGATCAAAATAAGGGAGGAGAGACCAAAGGCCATCCTCATTGCTCCAGATTGTCCCAGACACCATTGGTACCCCTTACTGTGCAGCCTGACCTTACAGCCCCCCAAGCAGCTTCCCCTCATCTCAGACCTCTTGACCAAGGTGAGGGGGAAGATACTGCACCCAGACTTACAGACTCTCAATCTTTCAGCATGGCTTATACCTTAAAAGCTAACAAGGAGTCCCTGTTAAGCAAATAGGTCCTAGACATCATCACAGAAGCCAGAAGGCCCAGAATCAGAAAATCATACGCAGGGAAATGGAAAATATTCTGCTCCTGGAACCCCTCCTTTATGCCCAAGGTGGTATCTGATGTGACCCTCAACCAGGCCATACATCTACCCACCTTCTTTCCCAACTCTCAAAACAAGGGGGAAAGAATTCTACACCCACTAGACATGCACAGACAACTCAGATACTATCTGGACCATACTAAACCATACAGAAAAACAGACCAACTACTTGTCAGCTTTGCCCCTGGGGCAGAGGGGAAAACTATTTCCAAACAAACCATTTCCAAATGGATATCACACTGTATCCATGTCTGCTACAGACTACATGGGAACTCCCCCCAAGTCTATCCGTACCCATTCCACTAGGGCAGCCTCCACTTCCACAGCCTTCCTCAGAGGAGTCCCCACCAGGAACATCTTGGAAGCTGCCACCTGGACCACTGTCCATACCTTTACAAAGCATTACAACCTATCTCTTCTTTCTAAGTCTAGGGCAGGGTTTCCCTCTGCAGTTCTGCAGGGCCTGCTGACCCATGCCTAGGACTCCAACCTATCCATCCACCCCTATTTGCAGTTTTGGGAATCCTCCCACAGGTGAAGAATGCAACAGTGAAACATGAAGAACATAGTACAGTTGTGTACACTTACCATAAATGTAGGTATTCAAGTGTATTCACTGTTGCAGTCCTGGTTTCCCTCCCTCCATCCCCCATATAACATCTACCCCAGGGGGACATAAGCTTCCCACGGTGGCTTTTAGCCACCAGGACCACTTTTCCTTATTTCTTTGTGGTTCTAACAGGTTAGGGCAAAAACTGATGTAATGACATCAGCTGCCTTGCTTTATAGCACTGACGACCTGATGTCAGACTACAGGCGACGGCAGCCAACGCAAAAAAAAAAAATTGATTCTGGTATTCCAGAGGGCTACCACAGCAGGGATAACTCACAGGTGATGACTACAACAGTGAATACACTCGAACATCTACATTTATGGTAAGTGTACACAACTGTACTTTCCTATCCCACCTCTGCCAGCCCTTGACTGCTGTTTCTTGCACCTTTTACTGATTACTCTGTTGATTGTGTTTAGTCACACAGTACTGCTAAGCTTAGGACTGGCATCTGTTCTTTTTTAACTGAGTTGATTCCATTTTATAGGACCAGATTCTGTCCTGTTTCCACTAGTACATATTTATTTGCCATAGTACATCATCTAAGTTACTAAACTTTGTTTGGCTTTTTCTGTTTTTTTGCATGAATTAATGCATTTTCCTGCCATTTTAGTTCACCATTTTAGCTGCACTGCATTACATATAAAAGGCCAAATACGTATGTGAATGCCATATTGTTTCTGGTCTGATATTAGATACAAGATATTACTCAGAAGAGTAAAATACAGTTATTGTCTTTCATTTTTTAAAATGTTTTAATCACTAATATTAGATAAACAAGAGAGTGTTTTCCTATCTCTCCTAGTCTAGATATGATAGGGTTGTTAACAACTTAGAGGGATATCAAAAATTAACTAATATCTTTATTTAGTCACCTAATATACATTGATTTACATGGATTCATATCAATCCATCAAAGGTAGTCTAGATGAATGCAAATAAACCAAACCCAGTTCATTGAAACTACTTTCAAAAAACATTGAGACAATTTTTTTTTCCAAGGTTGCAGTGGAGAAAAAGGCATTCTCCACTTTTATCAAAGGCAGTTTCAGCGAACTATCTTTGGCTTCTTTGCATTCGCTGAAATCATCTTTGATGGACTGACATGGTCCCAAGTTACACACGGCTTTAGGGTATAGCTTACATATGCCTAAAATATGAGTGATAAATGTGTGTCCAAGTTGTATGACCAGGCAGTGGGCATTTTATGATATTCATGTCTGCTTGGCATGAGAAATGGTCACTTTGTTGGAAACCAATTAGCTACTATGAGGTGAGCAGACAGAAAGGGAATGTCACCAACTTAAGACTGTAAATTTCTGCAAAATATGATAACCTTGCTGCTAGTTATAGAAGAGGTAGGAGTGCAAGTATCTTTCCTTAATGGAGGTGTGAGGATGTGAGGGTTTTGCCACTGCATCTGGAACTTTGCTTCTATCCTCTGTCAAAGATAGTAAAATCTCCATTTAGTCAGATAGTGCTGACCAAAGGAGAATTATTAATTCACTTGCTGATACATTTTAAGCAGTTAGTTGGAATCTTTTCAGTACAGTGATTGTGTCTATCACTAGGAGATCTAAGCAAGCACCCCCAGGATAGGAGTTGATAAACCTAATAAGCTGAATTAAGTTGAATTTTATTTAGACTGCTTGGAACTGCTGATAGACTCCAAAATTTGCCTCACCGTGATTTAAAACTAGGACTGTACCAGACTTCTACATTCTTCAGCCTGTTACATTAGTGAACTAGGTGGAAAAAATAAAAGCCATCTACCCCAGGTATCACCATAATAAGCCCACAGAAAACCTGTTTTTCAGGAGGGAAATGCAGGCAAATTTGGCTAAGCTGTATTGAAGCTGCAGTGAAATAAGAAAAAAATATAAACAACTCAAAGACAAGCGTATAAAAATGACATAGTAATTACAGTTTTTGTAAATAGGTAATATTTAAAGAAATGTGTGAACATAAACATTTGCTACTTTGGAATGTGTTGCAGTTAAAATGAAATCATCTCTGTTTCTTCACTGAACAAATCTGCACAGTGAACTTCTCAGAAGGTGCTACACTGAGTTATGTGATGATGGCCTTATTTGAAAAATAGCTTGTTGACTCTCCACACTGCCTGAGAAGTATGTAACTGTGGAAGAAGAATCTTCTGAAATTCAGACTGAAGCCATAGATCTGCCTTGGACTCATATAAGGAGAACATGAGAGAGAAAGGCTATTAATTCAAATTAGTTCCTATTTTCCCTGCTAGAGACTCAATAATAATAAACAGTGATTAACTGTTGCACTGTAGAACATCCCAAATTTACAATCTTAGTGTTATATTTGTTAATACCACTTTGCCTTTTCTAATACTGCCTATGATTGGCTGATAAGTCACTTAGTTAAAGAAGCCAGACCCAAAGAAAAGGACTGGATGCAGTGACAAGCTGTGGGTGTTAACTGGAAGCCTATAGAAAAGTGCTATAGTCTTGAATGAGTATGAACTCAGGAGTTTGTAATTAGACTTAAGTAGTCTGCTGATTGGTGGGAGGCGTTCATAGTTTATGTATAGTAGTATGTGTGTAAGTGAATGTCTTTGTTTATAGGTGAATTTCTGTAATATTTTAATACTACTCATATTTTTGTCATTTTGGGTGTTTTACTTTACTATTTTATTTTATTTTTGGTATAACTGTGAATTTGTTCAACTAGGTTATGCCTGTAAATGGCCATTTCTGGTTAGTGTGATATCCCGGTAAACAACATCCCAAACTGCCATAAATGGAGATCTGTTCTTTGGCCCAATAGTGCAGAGGCAAAGCATCTGTTTGCCCAAGTTTGGGAAGAGACTCAGTTCATTGGTAAGGTTGGCTTGGGGGAATAGGGTGAAGGAGCTGGTGGCCAACTTTCCTAGACAGAAGGTAGGGTTCAGAGAAGCCCAGTGCCTTTGCCACCTATAGTCAATACCAGAATACTCACGTCATCTGTTTGTATTAAGGGGTGGCAACAGTTTCTTGACTTCATTACACCAGACACTCCATTAGCTAGAGAGTGTGCCCAGCCAATGAAAGAATGATAACTCATGGCTCCATGTATGCAAGTATTAATTGAATACCTTACTCCCAGGAACTACAGCTGAACACAATTAAGCCTGATCCCCACAAGAATAGGGTTATGCTGGGGGTACCTGGCCGAAGCAATTGGGAGGTTGCAGTTGGACAAACATGAAAACCATAACACCAGCCAGCATTTTTATAGGGCCAAGAGGGAAGAGTTAAATAAAAACAATGGAGATTAGTTATAAATAGTTTTGCTGAAACTAATATGATATATATCAGTCTCAAATAGCTTTGACAGAATTGCCTGAAATAAAACTAAGTAGTACAGCTTAGTTTATATGATATTTGATAAAAAGGTGCAGAGATAGAGTATAATAGGTATAGTAAGCAATCCATACAGTCAAAGTGGGTATTTTTTTTCCTTAAAAAAAGCCTTTTCAAGAAAAAGAGGTTACAGTTTAAATATGCAGGTTGAGTTGTGAAAGGAAGCAACTAGAAGTATTCCTCCTACAGAAACGTAGAATGCTAAAAAGGTTGTAAACTTGATTGACTTCACGACTGTATAGGATAGACATAAAAAGTTCCATTAGGTCTTTAAGCCTGTATTAGTAATTCCAATACATGGTTATACTGCAACTGCTGTTATTAAGCCCTGGTTTCATTCTTATGTACTGAGTTATGTCAGGCTAGTTCAGGACTTGTCACTGCACTAAGGCAGTTTCAGGCCAGTCAGCTCAGAGCTAAGGGTCTAATTATTTTTCCCTCCCACTCAGCCTGTTGTACTTGGGTTCTTAAACCAGTGGACCTATTGTTGCCCGTCCTTTATGATAATTTGACAACATAATTCCCTCCCTCTCCCCATTCATTGGCTCTTGACAACAACACATAACTATAATTTTTCAAAGTTTCTCCCCTTAAACTATTCACCAGGCTAAAAGACCTTTAACATAATTGTTTAATATTGAGTGTACTGATACGGCTTGTACTTATTTTAGTATCAAATTAGTGGTTTTTTTTTCTATAATTAGTTAACTGCTTCTTGCTGGTGGTAGAAAGTTTCCAAGCTAGTTGTTTTGTATTGAAATGTAAATACTCATTAGCAAGTCTACCCCATCATTATTTTAAAACTGAACTCCAAGCAGTTATAGTTACCCCTGCCTCAGAGACATTTCTGTTGGTATCATGGACCAGAACTTTCCCACAACTTCTTTAGCCAGCCTGCTTCAAATGGATAACTTCAGACAGTGTAAGAATTTTCTGGCAATCATCTATTACTTAGACAGCATAACACAGTATGTGAGAGATGGACATATATAATATGCTTGGAGGCAATAATCTCACAAACGGTAAACTCAGACACCAAAATCATCATCAGTACACCACACATCACCCCTCTCCAGTGCCATCACAATACACATAACCCATCATATGCTAAACCTCAAAGACCTCCAAAATGCAATACAACCCAGGCAATAAGCACACTCACCATATTAAGCCTACTTTCTCGCACATCACAAGGAGTCCCAAAGTCACAGATGCTGAGCCAGTAAAGCAAGCATCAACTCAAACAAATAATATTTTTGTGATGGGTGACTCCACTGTAAGACAGTCAGATGTGCCTCTTATGAGGCTGAACAAGGAAACAATGATGGTTAGTTGTTTGTCAGGTGACAGATTACACATGCATTCACGTCCTTGAGGAAGTATGGTAATGACTTGATGTGTACTTCCCCAAACTATATGAAGAGAGACATGATGGAGCTCGCAGACTATGTCTCCAAGGCAGGTATGAGCCTAGCACTGAGCAGCATTCTACCTTTCCAGGAATGATGCTGTGATATGAGCAAAAGGTAACTGACTTCAATAAGTGGCTTAGTTTTTGATGTCATTCAAAGGGGGGTCCGATATTTGTCAGCCTGGGGATATGACCAACAGACCCCACTGCTTCACCTGGAATGACTTGCATCTGTCCCCTATAGGGTTTTGATTATTTGTGAAGACATTGTCCACCCCCATAGTGCCTTTTTGGGCAATGCCAACCTAATAAACATATCAACATAACAAAACAAGCAAAGGAAAATACAAAGGTGTTACTGATCAATGTTTAGGGACCTGAACAAGAAACTCCACTACCTACAAGCCCTTCTCACCCTGGAAGACATTGACATCTGCATAGTGACTGAAACATGGCTTAAAATAGTGGAGAGTACTCCAGTTGTGCATGGCTATAATGCCTTCTACACATTTAAACCAGCTACTACACAGAAGGAGGAAAAAAAGGTGCAGGTGTCTCAGTCTACAGCCAGAAGAGACTCACATCGAGACTGGCAAAGCAGCATGATGCACTAGAGCCTGTTCATCTCCAAATAATCATCAGAAAGGTCCCATACCATATATTAGTGAGCTGTAGAACTCCCTCAATGACAAAAGAAAGTCACAATGCCTACCTGCAGAAAATAGAATCATTCAGTATTAAACCCAATACTATTTTCCTAGCTGATCTAAATTATCCAACTATAGATTGGGACACCTACACCACCACTAATGCACAAACACAGAGATTGATGGTCTTTGTCAATACAAATGCACTGTAAACATTAGTCAGAGTACCCACTGGGGGGAGGATAACATCTTGTATCTTGCCTTTACTAATATGGGAGTATCTTTCACCATCCCTTGTGTACCTTCATCACTTGTTTGGTCTGACCATAAAGCAGTCCCCTTCAAAATAAAACTGAAACCAGAGATCTTTTTCACCCAAGGTACCTTTAGAAATTTCTTTAAGACAAACTACCTACTCCTAAGTGACACATTAGCAAGTTTCATATTTCCACTACACCCAGTTAACTCCATTGAATATAAAGAAATGTACACCACTGCACTATACCAGCATATAAAGAGTTGCATAGATGCAGCTGTATCCCATGGGGAACAAGTGCAGAACAAACCCCAGAAACTAACCTACATGTTAGAACCATAATATCAACAAGCTTTATAATAAAAGGAAAATAATTCTGACCAAAAGTAAAAAGAATAATTCCCAGAATGTTAGAGCCCTTGTCACTGAAATAAACAACTCAGCAGATAAATAAAATCCACCAAAGCCAAGTCTGAGGCTAAAAAAGCTACCCAAGCCAAAGACAATTACAAGACTTTTTTTGTTATGTTCGTAATCCAAAAGCACAATGCAGCAATGCCCTAAGCTGATTGCTAAGAATGTTACCTATACAAAAGCCGAAGATATAACAAATGTACTGGCCAATAAATTTAGCTCTAATTTTACACCTCTCCTCTCCATCCTTCCCTCAAGATACACCTGAAACAGTCTCATTTCTAGCTATCACACAAGACTTAAGTCCTAAAGGTGCTATCAAAAGCTAAAAATACTGTATAGATGCATCATGACAATGTCCCTGGATGCATCTCAAATAGCATGAAACATGATTTAGCCATGCTCCTAACAACACTGTTCCATCTCAGCTTTCATACAGGCTTTGCACCAAGAGAATTCAGAAGAACTACAGTAAGTCCCCTGCATATGGGAAGACCTTCTGTAAACCTAGACAGTTACAGACCCATAAGTCTGACCTGCCTCATGCACAAAGCCATGAAAAGACTTATCATGGAATGAATCAATCAAGACATAGGGAACCTCTAAACACTGGACCCATCTTAGTCTGGATTCATCAAGGGCAGGTCATGCTTACTCAACCTGATGGATTTTTTTTTTTGAAAAGGTCACCAAAGCAATGGATGAAAGCAAAACAGTACACACTGCATACCTCAACATGACCAAAACGTATGACACAATTCCCCACTCAGGCGTTGTAGAAAAGCAAAATAAACTGGGAATAAATCCCTATGTCACCTGCTGGATTGCAAACTGGCTCAGAGATAAGATGCAGATAATCAAAATAAGGGGAGTTACCTCCACAAAGGAACAGGTCACCAGAGGAGTCTCCCAGGATTCTATATTGGAATTTCTCCTGTTTGGCATCGACTTTTCTGAAGTAAAAGTCAATGCCAAAAGGCTCTGGCTAACTAAGTCTGCAGATGACTACATATTAGGAGCAGGCATTGAATCCCCAAATGACTTGGCCATATTGCAGAAATGGTTTGTCTCAAACAAATAACTCATGCCAAAATCATGTACTGAAACTGAATGCCAAATAAATCCATTATTGTATCCTTTGAGACATCATCTATCCCAGGGGACTACCACAGTGACATTATGCCCCTAAGAGTTGGCTCAATTGTTCAAGATTTGGGAACATATGTGGACAGTAGCCTAACTTTTGACCAACATGAGTTTATTGTTGTAAGAAGTCCTTCTAAATTATACAGCTTGTAAAGAAAGGGATAATAGGGATGCCATCGTTTCCCATTACACAGCCCTCATTTGGCCAGTCATTGAATATGCTGCCCCCTTTTGCCATGTATCTGTCCAGACACATGTAACAACTGCAATGCCCACAGAGATACCTTACTAAATGGATACAGGGCCTAAACAACATGTCCTACATGGACTGAGGCCCTGTCACTATTCTCAGTTTCACATAGACTGCCAAGAGGTGACCTGTGTCTGGTATACAAGTCATCCTCCAACCCATTACTGATAGATTTACTGCATAGCAGTAAGTTAATTGGTATCAGAAATATGCAGTCTAGGGATCTAAACCTCTTCACATCAACAGAATGGTTTGGAAGGACAGCTATATCTCGCGCAGAATACTGCTGCTTTGAAACAGACTCCCCATCAACATGAAACAAAGTTTATCCCTGCTCATATTCAAGCACAACTTAGATATATTGATGGGAAACAGAAAATGTACCCCAAGACTGTCCCTGTATTACTAATGGACAGAGGCAGCTCCTAAGTGCTTTAATCCATCACGGGTTGCTTCAGATTATCTGTGGTATGATCCCTTTTATTCTCACTAGAAGTAATATGCAATTACTAACCACTGGATGGGCAAGGCCAATGTATAACCAAATCTATAGGTTATTTTTAGTACAAAAAGGGAAATTGGCTAGGCTTAAAATGGCCCACAAGGTCAGCTAGCCTAGTACTACCTATGAAACTATAAATTAATTATTTCTGCTGCTTACCTGTTTGATAGGAAAACAGACAAGGTGGGATCAATGTTTCTTATTTGCTGTTAGAACCTATATTTTTGTTGTTTAATGCCCAAAGATTTCAAAACAAAGTAATATGGATGGTTGTAAAAAAAAAAAAAAAATCATTTGGTAATCCTGGGTTTGAGTCCCTCAGTCTCCAAGTGTGTAAAGTATGACCCTGAACAAGTCAGTTAACCAGGCAGTTCTCCCAGGTCACCCACAAAATGTAGCAAAGTAACATTTCTACCCAGTGAGTTTATGTGGTTAATATTTAAACAAAATTTAAGAAAAATAAATGAATAAATAAAAATATCTGTTCACTTTGTTCAGGAATCTGCTTCCAGTCCTGGTTGATTTATTTGGTTGACAGAAATGAAAATATTCAGGTTTAGTTAGAAGCTAAGATGAGATTATGCTAATACATGAACACCTAACAAGTCCCACATTTTCATTAATGTTAAAGAGATAAATTGCTAATATTACCTGATGCTTACAAATTATATCAACTGATATTTCATTCCAGTTGTTGTCCAGGTATGATAACCTCTTCTCACAAGTTCCGGGTTTCTGAATTCTGAACTACAGAGCTTCTGTGATGAAACAAAGTATAAATTAGGCATTATGTGGTAATGTAAATGACAGCATGCAGTCAGATTTAAGAATGTCGTTTATTGAATGCATCTGCCTTGAACTGTCAGTCTGTGAAAGGCAGAACTCTGAGCCAGGACTTTGTCAAATGAACAACGATTATCTGGAATGCACAGTAATGATGCAATGGGAGATTTATTCCCATACTAAATATTTATTTTTCTCTGAGGTTGTGTAACATTACAGTTTGTATTATTTAAGTTTAGAGGCATAGGAGTTAAATCTCCTGCAAAATGGTTGTGCCTTTTTTTTTCCAGAATCAAAGGGTGATGTATAATTTGCTTTCATATTATCAGTTTTGTGGACATCACTTCTAAAAACTGAAATTCTCACAATATTATCAATACCATAAAAAAGAGCAGCACTGGAATAATATTCTTGTAAATTCTGCAGACACCCCACAAAAGGAGAAAATGAAGCGTCACTGAGAGGTTCATAGATTCATAGTCCATTTGCCAAGTTTGCAATCTACTGGTTTTCATCTATGTTTAACCACTTTCATCTAGCAACAGAGTAGCATTATGTTTTTGAACATTTCATTTATATCGTCACTTAAAAGTTTAGAAATGAGTTTTTTGACCATAAGTGTTAATTTTCAGATATTCCAAATGACTTATTTGGTAGTTATAAAAAAGCAGTGAAGCAATTTGGTATATTTTCCATTCATTATCCGGACTGGTGTTTGCAGTGAATGAATAAATCTGGCCAAGGCAGTGGGAAACTCAACTCCTCAAACGTAACCTCAAAATATTGCAAAAAAATCAACGGTTTACTTATGTAAACAAAGCAAAATAAAACACAAGGCTTCTTCCAAAAATGTCTATGCAGATAGATTTATAAAAACAATAAACTTAACTGTCAAATCCACTTTTCTAGAAGCTCCTTTTGTTGTTCAGCATGAGTTATTTATAGCCTTCAGTCTTTCTTCTCATTAGTGAGCCAAATATAATAGCCATCTGTTTCCAAAAGAAAAGTGTCATAAAAGCATTTTCAGACTGGACAGAGGTGATGGTTTACATCTGTTGTATGAAGGAAATATGGTCTTCCATAATCACTCTAAATGCTATATTAACTAGTAATTCAATAGAAAACATGGGTGCTGCCAGGCACATTGAGTGTATTCAGCTAAGCACATCACTCAGAAACAGAATAAGACTTATATAAGCCAGAAGATGTTTGGCTTTATGTAAGCTAATGCCACAACACTAATATGTATGCAAGTTTTTTCAAGATAAGATCACTCATCTGAAAAATACATGAATAGTGTGCATTTATTTCTAAATAATATACAGCAATGTTTTGAGAGATGTGTACATTTTTTAGATGGGTAAGTTTGGGGAAATTCTGACTTTGTGAGTACATTATTAATAGAAAAGAGGCAATGGCATACAAACATAAAGAAGAAATGTAAATATCTGAGCCAGGGACAGTCCAGTAGCTGGCATACAGGATTAAGACTACGTGTTTTTAACAAGCTGCTTCCTATTGTACAAGGTTTAATCGCCTCAGCCTTCATTTACCTGCTGTATGACCTTGAGCAAGTCAGTTGCCCAGACAGTGTTTTGGGGCACTGGGAAATTTGGGCTAGACTCATTAATAATCTTCTGGACTGAATGCCTAGTAAGCTACCTATTAATCTAAGAAAACTGATATAATCAAGGGTTCATTGGAGCTACAAACATCTCAAAGTAACCATACATACATACATCTGTGGGGAAAAGACAGTGACAGAGAAGGAAACATAGGTTCAAGGGGCAAATGCAGCATAACCAGTCCAGTCTATAGAACTGTTTACAAACAATAATGGTTTAAAAAGAAATGTTGCATAGCTGGACTCGGTTGCAGCAGTGCATGCCATTACTGCTTTTAATGACTATGAAGAGTATGATGTAAACATAGCAATAAAGGACTCCATTTAGAAAAAAATACAGCAGGCAAAGCAAGAAATGAGGTTTCATTTAAAGGGCAAAAGAAAAAAAATGTGATTACGTTGTTGCATATAGTTTATCCTGGCAGCATACAATGGAATCATTGCTCAAATAGTTTATATGGCACTAGCTTACAGATCTGCAACCGTGAGAGAGGTGAATAATACAGAAAGTGAAAACATTAAGGGTGGTAAGCAAGTAGGATGTGACAAAAGCAGAACCTTTAGTTTCTTACCTGTTCAGTAACATAGGTAGTAGTAGCAGTTGAATGCTGGGAAATGCTCTACACATCCTCAAAGAGGTGTTCATCAAACTACACAGTAAAAATTCAGCTCATGTAAGGTGGAAGGGCTTATACCGTCCAGTGGGGATAATGTTGCTGACAATTAGGGTTTACTGGTAACTACGTCATTGCTAATAACAAGGAAGGAGTCTTCAGCAACATCTGAGTCCTACTGTATGCAATATTTTCTGGAAAAAGCAATAATGGGTAATCATTTGAAATGTCGGGACCCACTAGAGTGAGTCCTGAAATGTGGAGATTGAATGGCTGAAAGAACAGGCTTACATATATTAAGTCCAAGATGTCATTTATCAGAATACTCCCTTTTCTCTGAGACATGGCGATCTCAGAGTTGGTATGTATACGTTTTGCGGGAGGGGGGGCTTGCCTTCCCTGCAAAAAGAAGTTTAAAGGAGAAGAGAGATTTTCAAAATTCACTCTTCTCCTGTGTTTTTGTTCTACTTTTTTGGCTTGCTGGTATTCAGCATTTCAAGTGCCAACATTTCAATAGGAAGAAGGCATAATGTTGCATAATTTTCTGTCATGGACAGAAGAGCTGGCGAGAGAGATGATGAAGAAGTGCTAAAATAAAAGACTAGCAACACTGAGGAAAGTAAACAGGAATAAATATCGTCAAATATACTGAATTTATTAACCCATATACTCAATGATAGTATGGCTTATAAATGAAAATATAATGGCAGGTGACTACTGCAGGTTTCTTTGATTATTTTCATGAGGCAATGAAGGAAGTGGCTCAAATACACATGAGAAATGGCCGGCATTGATAGACAATTTCCTCTTCTTTTTTACCTTAGTTGTTTCCTTTATGAAGTCATATTAGCAAACTACGTCCATGAAAAATGTTCTGTCATGTTTTAACTTTCTCTGCTTTACATCTGCAGCTAGCAGAACTCTAGTCTAAGTGGAGTTAAAAAGTGATATGCAAGAAATCCCAGGAAAATTTGTGCTCAAATTGAGGCTGTGCTCCTGGCTCATTTCCACAGAGTTCAACGCTTGACATCCTCATCTGTGTTTCAGAAGAGATTTTCTTGTACCCAGTGCCATGCAGGCAGAGCTTAAGTACTTGTTATCAAATTGCACTTGGTTTGTATTTATTTATTGAACTGCTGTTCATTCCTCACATTATTTACTGCTTTTCTGCATTTCAAACTGTTCTGCATTGCTATAGATTTGTAGTACCTTAACTTGCCTTGCTCTTAGAGTACCTTGCCTTAAATTGTCTTATTATCAGTAACTAGCAGCTAGCTGGTTAAATTACTGGGATAGCATTTTCTTTAGTAACATTTTTTTGTGTTTTTACATTAATAGAAATTAGATTATTCATCTAGTGGCAGTAGGTGGTAGACTGGAATACCCAAGTTGGGAAACACCCAGGAAGGGCACATTTATTGGCCAAAGAGCTTAGTAGTCCTTTTTCAGAGTTTTTACTGTTTGTATAAAGTTGGTGCATTTGGGCAGAGCTGATCAGTGCCTTGTATAGTAGCAGACATCTAGAAGGTAATTTTTCCTGCAGAGCTACCTGTGAAACTGTACCCATTACAGATAGCATCCCATAGAGCAGGTAGTTTGCTCAGTGAGGAGCAGTGTCCTTTAAATTTAGCATTGTATAGTCTATGTTAGTCCTCAAAGCACCCTTAGTTGCTCTCTATTAAACCCTCGTACACCATACCTTTATACCGCCTTCCCAATTTCTCTACAGCCATTTTGGTGAATACAGGTATCTTGAGATGATGTAGAAATTGTCTCATGTTCACTGACAACCATTTAATCCTTAAAGGCACACAGATACAGTCTGATATATATCTATATTTATATCTATATGTCTATATATATATATATATATATATATATATATATATATATATATAAAACTATATATATATATATATATATATATATATATATATAAAACTATTATTTATATATCATATATATTTATATTTATATATATATATATATATATATGGATATATAGATATATAGAAATACATACATACACACACACACCCACACACACTCACTCACACACACACACATACACACACACACACACACACACACACACACACACACACACACACACACACACACACACACACACACATATACACACACACACACACACACACACACACACACACACACACACACACACACACACACACACACATACACACACACACACAATGTCAATGGAGGCAAAACTCTCACGTACAAGCACACAGAATAACAATCAGGTTGTCAGAAACACACATGCTGCACCCACCACATATAGTATTTCACACATAGACCACTTATGCTGAGGCACATAAATGCAATCTTCACAAACTGCAAAGGACTTGCATACACTACACCTGCAAAAATTATCTTCTGCAAACCCCAAAACACTCAAGAAAAACAGTAATTAACATTACACATACAGCCACACCCAGAGGAGCCTCAACTATAAAGCCCATAAGACAAGCCAACACATTACCCAGAATTCCAGTCATAGGGGACTCCATTGGGCAACATACTGATGCCTCACTCGAAAGGCTGAGCAAAGGGAAAATAATGGTTAGTAGCCTGTCAGGAGCCAGAATCCACCAAGTCATGCATGCACTCAAGTCACTGCACCACAGGTACCAGTATGACTCAGTCATATTCTGTGTATAGGCAAATTACCTGGGACATACCTCCTCAGATTATATGAAGAGAGACATCATGGTGCTCTCAAACTATGTGTCACATACTGATATGTGCTTAGCATTGAGCAGCATTCTACCCCCTCAGCAAAGATGTTACCACAATATGAACAAAAGATAATTGGCTTTAATAATAGGCTGGTGTCATTCTAATGGGATACAATATTTGTTAACATGGGAGGATATGGCTAACAAATTGCATTGGTTTGCCAAGGATGGTCTGCACCTTTCCCCTCCAGGCTTTTCAGATATTGGCAAAAACATTACCCTCCCGCACAAAGCCTTTTTTAGGCAATGCCAAGCTGATAAATCTTACAACATAGCAAAATCAACACCTGGGAATCTGGAAGTGTTACTGCTGAAAAAAAAGGAGTTTAAACAAGAAACTCCACTCCCTGCAAGCTCTCTTCATCTAGAGAATGCAGATAACTGTGCAGTTAACAAGACATGGTTTAAAGCTACAGAGAATACCCCACTAGTGCAACACTTCAGTACCTTCCACACATTTAGACCAGCAGCTGCACAGACTAAAAGTGAATGTGTCTTGATCTGCCTCAATAACAAGCATGCCTCTAGGTTGGTTAAACCGAGTGACATAATCGAGTTTCTTCATATACAGATTACTATATACAAAGTCCCATGCAACATCTTAGCAAGCTATAGGTCACCCTCTATGTCCCAGGATACTTATAGCTCATACTAAGACCTACTGGAGACACTCACCATACTCATGACAGGACTTAATTACTCCTCTATATGCTGGGAATCCTACACAACCTCAAACTTGCAGGCACTAAGATTACTGGACTTTGTAAATGCAACCACCCTATACCAGATAGTGCATATGCCCACTACAGGTACAACCATATTGGACCTATTACTCACAAATATGGCAGAATGCTGTTCCCCCCTCCCCCCCCAAAGCATCATGTTCTGTCTGGTAAGGTCAGATCGCAAAGTGATGAAATAAATAAAAAATAATTCTGTAACCTCAGTTAACCATATAACAAGTTAGGAACTATTCCAAGGCAAGTATATTTTATTAAGCAGCAACACCTCAAATTTCTAAGCCCTCCAAACCCAATAATATCCCAGGATGTCTTTTAAACAGCCTGAAATATGACCTATCAGGGCCACTAGAGTCATTATTCAACTACAGCCTCTAAACAGGCTTTGTGCCACTTGAATGGAGTACTGCAATGGTCATCCATCTGCACAAGGTAGGGACATCAACAGATTCCAGAAATTATGGACCCATTAGTCTGACTAGTCTCATAAGCTAAGCCATGGAAAAAATATCATGGAAATGATTAATAATAACATAGAAAACCTTCAGTCACTGGACTCTACCTGGTTTGCTTTTGTCAAAGGCAGGTCATGCTTACTAAAGCCTTTCAGAAGGTCACTAAGGCAATGGATGAGAACAAAATGGTGCATACTGTCTACCTTGACCTTGCTAAGAAATTTGATGCAATGCCCCACCCAGCATTGTAAGCAAACTCACAAAATTAGGCATAAACCCCTATGTAATACATTGGATAGCCAGCTGATCCACACATAGGACTTAGGAAGTTAGGATTTGAGAGACCACTTCCATAAAGATGTCAGATGCCAGTGGAGTCCCTTAGGGATCTGTGCAGGGCTGATCTTCTATGGCATCTACTTCTTGGAAGTCAAGGCCAATGTCAAGGAAATTACAGGAAGGTTTAATACAGACAATTTACTGGTGACAAAGCCACAGCTTAAAACTCAATGCCGAGAAATGCTTAATAGTACCTTTTGGGAAGTTGGACATTCAGAAAAACTACATCAGTGATAAAACAACCATACAAGCAAACCCATTATTCAGAGATTTGGAGATGCATGTAGAGAGTAACTTGGCTTTTGACCAACATGTCTCAGGTAATAAGAAAATCATACTATGTCACTCAACTTATAAGTAAAGACATGGAATCTAGGTCCTGGAAGGTCATCATGCCACTGCATATGGACTTTATCAGTCCCATCATTGAGTATAATGCCCCCTTTACCCCTTCAGTATGTACCTGACCAGGCACATGCAGCAAATGGAACACCCACAGAGGTTTCTCACAGAAAGAATACATGATATAAACAAAATGTTCTATACAGATCACCTCAAAGCTCTGGCTCTATACTCTGTTTCTTGCAAACTACAGAGAAACAGTCAATGCCTGGCATACAAGGCACCCTTGGATCTAACTTTGATGGTCCTTGTGCATATCCGCAGAATGAACAGCATCAGAACTACGATATCTAAGGACCTAAACTTTGCTTAAAACATAAATAGTAAGTGTTGGAAGGACAGGTATGTATCTCAGAGAACTGCCACTCTCTAAGCCTATTTTACAGGGGTGGCTTATGGCATTGGCTAATGGGCTGCATGGGCTGCAGCTCCAGTGGAAAAAGGAAAAAAAAAACTAAATTATTTTATTTATTTATTTATTTATTTATTTATGTATTTATTTATTTATTTTTATCATGGAACTTGGGTATTTATTTTGCTTACTCCATTATGCGAGTGCAGAATTCCTCACATGCTACTGCTCATGCACAGTGTTCTGAGCTCTTCTAAGTTATAGTACAAAAAAGAAAAAAAAGAAAAGAAAATCTGCTTACTCGGCTCACTGGGCTGTTCTGAAAACAGCCTGGCATTGTGTGTATTTTAAATAGACAGTAAGGTGACTAGGTGGAAGACAGAAAACTTACTTGAAAAAGAGCTCCCCAGACTTCTGTATGAAGCAGACATGAATCCTTTTTATGGCCTGCTTGAAACTGAAAGTTTATTTATATAAGTTGTTATTTTAAATAATGCATATATTTTCTTCCAAGCACTATGCTTGCCACCTATCCAGAATGTAGGAAGATAAACATTGTTTTAAATCTATATATATTATAGAGAGAGAGATTGATATATGGTTATGATCTGTAAGAACAAATGTTATATAGTATGTGTGTGGGCATGTGTGCATGTGGTACATTCTTGTGTGGCAATTATGAATTAGTTTATTCATTTCATTCCAATCAAACTTCTGTGGTGTACAACCTCATTTATACCTGTGGATGTAAATGATTGCATCTGTGTGTGTGTGTGTGTGTGTGTGTGTGTGTGTGTGTGTGTGTGTGTGTGTGTGTGTGTGTGTGTGTGTGTGTGTGTGTGTGTGTGTGTGTGTGTGTGTGTGTGTGTGTGTGTGTGTGTGCGTGCGTGCGTGTGTGTGTGTGTGTGTGTGTGTGTGTGTGTGTGTGTGTGTGTGTGTGTGAGTGTGTGTGTGTGTAACATATATACAGATATATAGTGAGGGGCAATGATGCTTGCAGAATTTCAGCAATTTTGCCTAATTTTTTGTCCTGTTCCTCATAACGCATGATTTTTTTTTTCTGGCAAATCAGTGAGAATGGCAGTTTGTAAATAAAGACAAACATGAGTGTAAGAATTAATAGCATTTGAAGAAAACATGCTAACATCAAGCCTGTTCTGGAAAATTTCTAAGTACAGAAGGGTACAGTTTCTAAGTTGTTAGGATACATACAAGAATTTATCTTCTTTTTCTTCTTCTGTTTGTTTCTGATTATGTTCTGTTGTTTCCTATTATTTTTAGCTTTCTACTTTATTCTATATAGCTAAGAGGTTGACAGGTATGTGGAGTGGGGTTTGCAATGTATTGCACACTTTATTGTGACAGCAGTGAGCTAAGAAGATACATTCGTGCATGGCAGTTATGTATGCATGTATTCATTCATTTCATCTCAAAGTTCTGAGGTATAAAATCAACGTCATACAAGTGGCTATAATTGATGGATACCGGGGGGGGGGGGGTTGTGATGAAAATTACTTTGAGTGTGGGGAAGATATTAAAGTATATCTAAAAGTATAAGCCAGACATAATCTGTTTTTATCTTTTTATCAGAAGCATCAGCATTCTACTCCATGCTTGACTATCTGTAATAGTCTGGGCTGGTTGAGTGTGACAGCAACTGATCACAGTGGTGTAGCAAGTAGAATTTCCATCTCACAGTGCTTGGTTCTCTGGTTTAGTGGTTGTAATTCCTTCTCTGTGCATAGTTTGCACATTCACCCTGTCTTTCTGTAGATTTTATCTAGGTGCTCTTGTTTCTTCCCCCAAACACTTAGTGGTATAATATATGCTTTATTTTCATCCCAATCTAACACCACAGGGATACAAAGCAGCTAACTTATATATATATATATATATATATATATATATATATATATATATATATATATATATATTGAGGAGAGGTAAGGAGGTGACACTATCTCCAGAAATGATTTTTTGATCACCATAAGCATTTAGCCTCTCAGTTTAGTGGGAATACTGTTTTCTTAGCATTGAACATGTAGCTTTAGGCACAGCTTTTTTTTCTTATTCTCGATTTTTATGCAGGCCATCATTAGATCAAAAGGTTGTAAAAAAATCTCTTAGATGAATCCCAGAACATGTAAAACTCTATGACTAGGGCCTCAGGCCCCTGATTTTGTTTGGTTACTTTCTCCATACTTGATACAGTGGAGTCTTGAGCAGTTAAGATGTGTTAAATGTTTGGAGAAAAAAAAAAGGTAAAAAGTAAGACTAAGTGTGAAAAAACAAACAAAGAAAAGTAATATATCTCAATTTTGTAGGGACAAGCTGGGGAAAATAGGGAAAAGGCACTCTGTAGGTGCTGAGAATGGGACCATTGTGCAATGGGGAGGGGTCCATGGGGTCATTTGGCTAAGGCTTCCTTTCGCGTAAAGCTGGCCTTGATTATTTTATGAGCTTTTTCTCTCCTCTGCCATCATCCTATGTCTCCCTACCCAGTGCCCCACATCCAATGCCTTGTCTACCAGCCACCTCCTAACCCCCATATGCTGCAAAAAGGATGGTGCCAGCACAGATGTGGCTGTCAACAAATGCTGGGGAGTTCCCTTTATGACATACCCTCTTACTCTATCCCTCCCACAATGCTGTCGTGGTTGCATCCAATGGGTGGGCTTGTAATGGGGATATACAGCATTTTGACCCACCTCTGTAGCAACTCAGCCATGTCCCACCCTATCCCTCCTTTGGACCATGCCTTCCAATAGCAACATTCTCAGCTTCCATGATGGATTATCACAGGAGATGTCCCCAGAACCACCCTCTCACCAGGGATGGTAATGCCTATCCCTCCCTGCCTATCTTCAGCTGCCTGAGCTGCTAATCAAACTCAGGTTTGCTGGGCCATGTTCAAGGCTTTATCCCCCTATGCCACCAGAACAGCAAGGCTGGCCTTGTTTATTGCAGTCAGACATCTAAGGTAAAAAAAGTGGCCAAAAAGAGTGGGTACAGAGGCAGTCTTTGGATGAAAGTGAAGGAACCCATCTATTCTTTGATCACAGGTAATTGTCATTATCCTGCCATAATGCAGCCCTATCCCATTCAAATTAGCCCTATCCATTCTGCTGCTTCCTACACCCTCCCTCGCTTTAAAGTCACCAGCCACCAGCCCACCACTGCTGTTTTAAAATGGCTGGAAAGAGCTGCAAGTGATCACTGATGATAACAGAATAACTAAATTGTTAAGCTATTATCACATACCACTCACTCTTTGTTTCCCCTACCCTAGACATGATCTTTTTCACCACTCAAATACTTTTTAGGTTATGACTTATAAAACTTGAATACCTGCTAGGAGTCAGACAGTGCTTCCTTATCATCCATTAGAGGAAGTGAAAAGCCTTTTAGATGGTTATTCTGCAATGAGCTAGTGAGTCTGTCTGTGACAAAGTCGGTTTCTGAACCCATGTCTGTATCAAGGTTATAGAGAATTACAACATTTCTACATAGTGAACTTTTGGGATAGAATATCTTTTGTTATAATGTATGTTTGTAATTTTCTAAACCAACTTAGTCACAGTTTGTCAAAGGCTGCTAGCAGGAGAGACCACTTCCATGATAAATCCCCATTTACAGCCATATTAGAATAAGCATTGTGGCTTTTGGGCATGTGAGCAAAGTAGAGTATCCCGACAGCACATGTTCCTCCCCACTAACATCCTGGGACTTGGTCCCGAACTTGAACCTATGCCCTAAAATCTTACAGGCAAGCAGCACAAGCCATCATATTACCATGCCAGCATCTATAATCCCTTGAACCAAATGCAATTTGAGTTGACCAGAATAATGCCATTTCATATTCTAGAAGTGAACAGGTGTTATAATATACTGAATAGCAGCCTATCATGTCTGTACATAGTAAATGCATGTGAATGTCTTGAGGTGCGGCAAAAATTAAACAAAAGTAAAACTAAGATGAAAGAGTGTGTGCCCACACGATGACACTCTGTAAGAGAGGCATTCTACTACAGCCTGGTTTCCACAGTCATTACAATGCATTTGGCTGCTTCATTTCAATACTTAAAGTTTCTATGGCAAATGCTGTCTACGAGAGATAGATGGGGCCAGAGAAGTGAGACTGGATAGACAGAGACAATGAGTATTAAATACTGCTGTCAGCTTATTCAAGTGTGTCTTTTAGAGGTATGGTATATCCATCTCCCAATCAAATATAGAGTACACAGGACGTTCTAAAGATGGAGACACAGACAGGGGTAGCGACTACTTGTAGTCTATCTTAAAAACACTAGAAAGCTGCAAATCCTATTTTACTAGCTGTTTACTATCCTTACCCCTCATAAGAATTTAATTTGTGTGTTCTATTTCTTCTTTTGCTACCCCTCTATATTTGACCCTGTTACCGCCCCAGAAGGCTACTCTGCTGAGATTGTTCATTTTGGAGTTTAGAACATAACTATATTACCTGTGACCTAGGTCACATACGCATTCTGGATTCAGGGTGAGTCAGATGGGTGTCAGAGGTGAGTTTAGTAACTGACTGTTGATGTGGTATACTGATGCTCTACAATAAAGCTGCTGGTTAAGACATGTGTTGTTCTGCTAGCATGCCTGGCAATGTATTCCAGTAGTATGAGATAAATGACTTACCGTTATGATGATGTCACATCCACGTCTGGCACCACACCTACTTGCCTTTGTTTATATCACTGCACAGTCCTCTCCCCGTCTCACTGCCAGAATCGGGATGGTGATGGGAGGTGTTGTTCAGGGGCAGCTGAGCTATCTATGCCTCGAGGGATGCTGGGAGTATGGCTGAACCCATGCAGTGCATACACAATGCCTTCCTGAATTTTGCATCGTATACCTTAGCAGCAGGGGTGTCAGTAAACATGCACAATCAACAATTGTGTAGTAAAGCACACACATACTGCACTAACAGTATGCTGATAAAGTGTTTAATATTAAAGTATTCATCCTCCACTGAACAGCTACCAGCTCTGTAGATTATGTAATAGAGGAAAACATCACACCTTATAGGATTCTTTACAAAGCCCAGCTTCATACTTATTCAGCTTACTTTAGAAGGATAATTGATTCTTGGTTTTGGGATATTAGGAAACAAAAGCACCCTAATTTGTTAACTTAGCCCTCAGCAACAACGCAAGCATTTTGCTATTAGCATTGCATTTAGTGTATTGATTTATTGTCATGATTTGTTTATGCAATTAATAGAAATAGGTCTCACAACTTTTATTTGCTTTTGATGAAGGTTTAGGATATTTTGTATATGTATGGCACAATTAAATATAGATAAGTTTTTACTTTATGCCACTGTGTTTACATGTTTTTATGAACAGGAAAGAACTGTAGTGCTTACCTCAGTTTTTGTTGAGATTTGCATAGTAACATTACCTCTAACTTCTGGAAGTGTCACTGTAGCAGCAAATTATAACAGTTTGCATTTACTCACTAGATGAGCATTGACTTAGCCATTTCTTCTGTAGCAATTTTCTTCTCAACAAGGGTGAATTGTGATCTCCCATAAGTGAAGACACTGATACAGATGGCAAGAAGTGCTGTGTGTTCAATTTCTCCCACTGTGAGCAAGCTCTGGTTCTTTGGTTACATGGTAACTTTAGTTATGTGGGTCCCTTAGTGTGCACTATTTTGACAAAAAAAAAAATCAGAAGGGCATTGTTTTCACGTTTCCTCTTTTAAGGGTATATCTTCACTCACAATGTCGGTGAACATGTTTGCTTATAGTAGTCAGATAGCTGCTAAACACCTGCAAAGAGATGAAAAGTGATCCAGCAAGCAGCAAGTGTAGACAAGTTACTAATTAGGAGAATTTTGTTAGACGTTTGCAGTGGGATAGCTCTTGCACATTAGCCTGAAAATACTTAGGTTCCAGTCAATATTCTGCTTCCAGCAAAATTTTCTGAAAATATCTGATTGACATCCTCCATTTTTTCTGTATTATTTACACATACTCAGTTTAAAATGGATAAATAACGTGAAGTTAGAAAAAAAGGTAAGGAGTATACTGTAATTTCTTTGTTCTATGTCAATTATGTCAACTTAGTGAGATAAATTAGCCTGTTGACTGTTATTCTGAATAATTGTTTTAAATGGAGAACTAAATGAAAACACATTACATTTGGTTAAATTCCGCTTAAATCATTTATGGTTAACCTTGAATGTGCTTCAGAGTGCTGCTATGGATAGTGTTTTTGTTTTTGTTTTTTTTTTATTAAACGAGAAACATCTTTATTAAATTATCACTTATGACATAGGCAAGCATACATTTATATAAATGGAAACAAACCATAATGATATAATTTTAGTTGCAAACATTATACATCACTTACCCAGTCACTGTTAGTCAAACATTATGTAGCTCATTCAAATCCTGCTTTCTTTTAAACCTCATTCCTCGTGTGTGTATATTGTTCCCACAATTTCCATTTTTTCTATGTAATTTGCTCCTATCCTTTTCTGAAAATCTCATTTCCAGTTATTTTATCTCTGTTAATATGTTCACTACTTCTAGTACAGTTGGTTTAGGCTTTGATTTCCATTTCCTTGTAATTGCTTTTTTGGCAACCACCATAATTAGACTCAGCAAGGCCTTATTATGTCTAGACAATTCCGATTATGTATCATAGCTAAAAAAAAAAATAATTTCCTTAGTCATATTAATTTGCTCACCCAGTATTTCTGATAGAGTAGACTGCAGTCTTTTATTAACTTCATTCATTTTGTATCTTGAAACAATTTGAAACTGTCTCAAAATGTTCCACAACAATGAAATGTCCTTTTCTGGACTATGGACAGTGGTTTTGACCAGATAATAGTAAATCTTAGTTTCCAGCAGAATGATCATCTAGAAAGTATCCAAAGGGTTTAAAATATTCAATACATGGTTCATCTTATAGTCAGTCTATTCAAATGGCAAATTGGAAAAAATGAAACTTATGCATAAACTGGGGAATCTCTAGAAAATGTTATGTAGTGAATTATGAATAAAAGAAATAAAAGAAACGGGAAGGTTAGTAACTGTAATTTTCCTTATTAATAATGTTAAGAACTACAACTGACCCTATGAAACACTGTATGAAATGCATGGGAATGGTACTAAAAGAAATGCAGTGAAAATCCAGTGAAAAGCCTTTTGGCAGAGACAGCCACATGGGTTCATAGGTATTTACTAGCCTAAGGACCACAAGGGCCTTTCTAAGCTTAGCCATCCATCCTAAATCCCTGACAAGTTCTGATACCCTTGAAACGTGTACGCAGGGGCTTGGGAGATGAAACATTTACTAGCAGGGGCCTGGAAGATGAATCACTTCCAGGCTGTGTGTGCCCATTAGAGACATAGGTGCCAAACCAGGGATGAAGTTCCTGTTCCCCATCCAATTTTCCAAGTTACATTTGAATTTAGGAAGGAACTGTGCTTCATATGGATGGGAGCCTGTTCAAGAGAAGGGGTAGTCTCTGGAATACATACCTGTGTCTCCAGCTGGTCCTATTTATATCACAGGCAAGGTTTAAGTCTTTAGGATATGTAATACTGATGCTGTTTGTTTTGCAGATATGCAGGAGGTCCTTCAGAATGAGGTCTGACAATGCCTTGTGTGACAGGTATAGATCTCCCCTCAACAGCCTGTAGGAGACAGAATACAGGGATAGGGGCTTGAGGTGGTCTGCATAGGACATGTTAGTTATGTCCTGTATTCTTTTAGTGAGGAACCTCTGCGGAAGTTTCAATTGTTGCATATGTCAGGTTAGGTACATACCAAAGGAGGAATTATACTCAATGTTAGGTCTGATGAATGCTAAATACAGCAAAACAATGACTTCCTTAAACCTAGGTGCCATACCTTTGTTTATAAGTTAAACAACATAGAATGATTTCCTCACTACTGTAGACATTTGATAGTCAAAAGCTAAATTACTGTCTGTGTTTTCCCAAGTCCCTGACTACTGGTTTAGCTCTTAGGGTTGAGTTACCAATATGATAAACATGAATCAAATAGAGGTATCCTCAGTCACTAAAACACTCAGAACACTCCAAAGATTGAGGATGCAAACAACTCCAGTAGATGTACAACCACAAATGATCCCAAACAAATAAAAGGCAGGCACTTCTGGTAATTAACACCACTAGTTTATTTTGTACATTTTTGTCACAACACTTCATCAGAAATGATCACCGGAACTAAAATCACACCACTATTTATATCTGCAATCAAACTGAGTAGCCTCAAAGCTATTAACAATTTAAAGAAAATTTAAAGAAACAGAACAAAAAAAGCATATTACATTCCATGCAAGCACAGCACTGAAGTAAACTGTCATGTGTTCTCATTTAAAAACATGTATAAAACTATATCCATAAACCTTATTATCTTAAATATTACTGTCTAAAATTTATAATAATTGTATTATAATTTTATTAAAACTGCAAAAACAATTAAAAAAATTATATATATATATATATATATATATATATATATATATATATATATATATATATATATAATATTATATTATATATAATATTAGATTATATATATAGTATCTATATCAATCAAACCTTCAAGCATTAAGTCATTCAAGGCTAAATGGATGGAATGATTTAATGCTTGAAGGTTTGATTGAAATAGATACTCCTGAATTTTTGACCAATGACAAAGCCCGGGTTTCGTTTCCTCCCACATCCCAAAGACATGCTGTAGGTGGATTGGACACACTAAATTGGCCCTAGGTGTGAGTGTGTGCATGTGTGTGCCTTCTGTTGAAGGTTGGGCACCGGGCTGGCAACTCGACACTGTAAAACTCCACTGCCAATCATGAGCAGACTGTGATCCGCTGTGGCGACCCCTAACCGTGAAAAGCCGAAAGAAGAAGAAGACAAACCCCATGTTCCCTCTATTTTTGGGATACCCAAAGTACATAAGGACATAAATAACCCCCCACATAGGCTCATAGTGGTGGCTGAAGGATCCATTACTGCCCCCTTAGCAAAATACCTTGATGTAAAGTTAAAACATATCCCCCAATGAGACCAATTTGCTTTAAGGGACTCGTGGGACATGCTAAGGTGTATTAAGTCTGAATTTCTACATCCACAATTGTTGTTTGTCACTCACCATAGACTTAGTTGATCTGTTTGGATATATTCCACACAATATTGGTTTGGTTTGGTTTGAGGAGGTAATTAATGATTGTGGTGGTTTATCTTTCAACGAATTTCAAACGCACGCTGAGTTGATGGATCTAGTTCTTAACAACAATTTTTTGTTCTTCAAGGGGGAATATTTCCATCAAATTAGTGGGGTGCTATGGGTGCTAGATGTGCCCCGGTTTATGCTAACCTTGTACTTATGTACTGGGTCCGTAAATAAGTTTTGGAGTCCCCATATAAAGATTGTTGGTTCATCTATAGATGGTTTTTGGATGACATAGTCATCTTTTGGAAGGACACAGATGACAGACTGAAGGAATTATTGGATTACATTTCCAAGAGTACTATTTTTTTAAGGTTCATCCGTCATTGTGCTAGAGATACTTTAAACTACTTGGATATTACTATCAAGAAAACACCAAGTGGCTTTAAATCAAAAATCTTTAGGAAAAAGACATATTCCAACTCTTTCCTCCACTTTAAAAGTGCCCACCCTTTTAGTCAGAAAAAAGGTATAGTGAAAGGTCAACTGGTGAGAGCTAGTTGTATGACCTCCGAGGACAGTGACTTTGACTTGAAGGTATTGAAGTTAAAAGAAATGTTCACTGAGAGGGGTTATCCTAGCAGATTGAAAGAACAGTTGGCTAAGGAAGTAAAAGAGGGCAGGCAAAGTAGATTTTGCCTTATAATTGGGATGGACAGCTTGGTGGTAGAAGGGTCCACTGGGCCAAGTACTGATACTGCACTTGTAAATAAGAACTATGAATCTTCCTTTACCACTGATTTTAGTGGGGACACTATTGTTAATAGAGACATTTTGAATAATGAATGGGGTAGATTCTCCCAGTTGTCTGACCTTAGGGGGGGGGGGGTTAAGGATACTTTCCTCACTTGTACTTTCAGAAAGGGCCTGAATACTAAAAATTTAATAGAAAGAAATTTTTCGAATAGGACTAATCATTATAAATTAGGGACATACAAATGTGGTAGATGCCCCCAGTGCCCTCTGATAGCAAAAGGTGAAGCAGTGACTTTAGAAGCACGCAGCAAATGCATAGCTGCGTCCAGCCATTCCTCATGTGAATCTATGCGTCTGGTATATATAGCTAAATGTGAGTCCTGTCCCACTTTTTATATTGTTAAAATGGAGAGAAAGCTGAAGAGATGAATATATGAGCACACTAGAGACATTCGCAACCGAAATGTTAGCAACGCCCTATATAAACACACGCTGTTTGTGACCAGGCTTTTTTTTTATTTTTATGTGTTAGAAGAAATTCCCTGTGACGTGAGAGGTGGTCAATGGGAGACACGAATTGAGTACCATGAGTTATATTGGCAGGTTATCCTTGAAGCCTACAGAGAACCTGGATTAAATGAGAATGTTTCCCTTCTACCTGTCCTGAAGTTAAGGGCTGCAAGATAGTAATGTGTAGATTGTGCAATATTTTATATATAAGTTTTTTTGTAATTGTTTTTACAGTTTTAATAAAATTATAATAAAATTATTATCTATTTTAGACAGTAATATTTAGGATAATAAGGTTTATGGATATAGTTTTATACATGTTTTTAAATGAGAACACATGATAGTTTACTTCAGTGCTGTGCTTGCATGGAGTGTAATATGCTTTTTTTGTTCTGTCTCTTTAAATGTTTTTTAAATTGTTAATAGCTTTGAGGCTACTCAATTTGATTGCAGATATAAATAGGGGTGTGATTTTATTTCCGTTGTTCATTTCTGATGAAGTGTTGTGACAAAAACGTACATGATAAATTAGTGGCATTAAATACCAGAGGTGCCTGCCTTTCATTCATTTGGGATTATTTGTGGCTGCACATCTACTGGAGTTGTTTGCATCCTCGGTCTGTGGAATGTTACCAATATGATAGTTACCAGGGGTGGATGACTTCCTGAAGGATGCTATTACGCACTTCTTGGCATTTAGTTTTAGTCCATGGCTTTGGCTCCAGTTATTTGTCTGTGTCAGCATTTCCTGGAGAACATTTATGTCACTGGGGGATTCTATGACAGCTCCTAATTTGCAATCATCTGAAAATGTAGTTAACCAGAGGCAGAGAAGTAAATGCCAAAAATTAGGGGTAGCAGGACCGATCCCTGAGGGACTCTGCTTGTGACTGGTCCCTTTGTAGAGGTGGACAACCCAATTCTAACTTCCTGGGTCCTGTCTGTGAGCCAGCTGGCTATCCACTGGGTGACATAAGGGATTGTACCTAACCTCTTATCAACAGTGCCTGTGTAGGCTATTGTGTCAAATGCCTTGGGCAGGTTAAGATAGGCAGTGTGAACCATTTTGCCCTCATCCATTGCTTTGGTGACCTTCTCAAAGATGTCCACCAGGTTGAGTAGGCATGACCTGCCCCTTGACGAAACCAAATTGGGTTGGGTCAAGTGTCTGGAGGTATTCTATGTCATTAATGATCATTTCCATGATAATTCTTTCCATGGCTTTGCATACGAAACAAGTAAGACTTATGGATCTATAGTTTCCAGGGTCTGTGGATGGCACACCTTTGTGCAGAGGGATGACTGTTGCTGTTCTCCATTCATGAGACACAAAGCATGTTTGGAGGCTATGGTTAAATAGCAGTTCCAGAGGGCCTGATAGGTCATGTTTCATGCTATTTAGAAGGCGTCCTGGGATATTGTCTAGGCCCATTGAGACAGTGTTCTTGGCCTTGGAGAGAGCATTAAGGACCTGTTCCCTAGTGATACCAGGGGAGTTATATATGATAGTATTTACTGAGGGAAGGTAGAGGAGGAGAGAGGGGTAAAGATGCAGCTGAATTTGTTGGCCAGTGGGTTTGCTGTATCTTCTGGCTCAGTATACATGGCTCCATTAACAATGGGCTCTACACACAACTGTGTATTGCCTTTGAGGTTGCAGACATACCTAAGGAATGTATTATGTTTGTCGTTGGCCTGGGAGGCCAAATTTCCCTCAAATTCAGCTTTGGTAGACTTTATTCGTCCTCTGAGTTGTTTGGTTAGTTTGATGAGAGTGTTTTTATCTTGCTGGGTGCTGCACCTCCTATTTTTTGTCATGATTCTCTTCCTTCTGTTATACACCCTATTGTTGCTGTGATTCCGCCAGTATGGCTTTTTTTTTAAGTTAGTCCTGTACTTCTTTCTGTTGGGTACGGCTGCCTCTTTGCAGCTATTAACATGTTTGTATAGGATTTCTGTGAACAGTTCTGCATAGTCAGCAGTGTTCTTAGGGTTTATGGAGGTTTTAAATTTTGCCAGATTATCACATAATAGTAGGAAGTTAGCCTTACAGTAGTTCCGGAGTATTCCAGGGTTAGCTGAAGTTTCAGGCTTTAGTTTTATTTCAAAGGAGACCATTTTGTGGTCTGACCTTACCAGAGAAGGCATTGAATTAGGGGTAGTGCAGCACCCTCTCATAGTAGTGAGGACCAGATCCAGTATGGTTGCACCCCTTGTTGGTGTATTAAAATTCTGATCCAGGGAGTTTGTGTTTACAAAATTCAGGAATCGCTGTGCCTGTACTATTGGTGTCATATATGAGTCCCAATTAATAGTGGGGTAATTAAAGTCAACCATGAATATGGCATTGGGTTGAATGATGAGTGTTTCCATTAAGTTTATTTACATGTTATGGATATCCTGGGTCATAGAGGGGGACCTATAGCTCGCAAGGAAGTAGTACTGGATTTTGCCTATGGTGATTTAATCATGGAGTAGCTCAAGTGCATTGTCCTGTTTGACTAGACTTGAGGTATATTAAGTATAGGGAGGTATGCTTCAGGTCATTTACACCCACATGGACTATGACTGAGTCATAGTGGTACTTGTGGTCCAATGACCTGAGTGCATGCATAATGTTGCGGATCCTGGCCCCTGATGAGCAACTGACCATGACTTTCTCCTTACTCAGCCTGGTGAGAGAGAGACATCAGTGTTTTTCACAATGGAGTCTCCAGTGACCAGAATGTTGAATTGTGTGGTGGTTGTCTTATGGATTTAGAAGTAGAGGCTCCATATGTGGGCCTATGTGTCTGCTTTGAATTGTGTATGATGGGTGCAGCTTGTGTACTACTGACAACCTGACTGACAATAGGAATGCTTTAATATTATAAGAGCTTTGCCTCTAGTGACATTATGTAAATACATTTCTTACATACCAAATCAGTTTGTTTGAAAATTAACTGGTTGTCCTTAAACATAAAGCAATTTCTGTATTGCCATAAGATGCCCATATCCACCAAGTTGGTAACAGAGATAGTGGGAAAGATCATATCCATGGCCACAGACTCTTTTTTAGTGATTAGACGGTTGGAGTTTGTATATAAAGTAATGTCAAAAGTATCTGGTTTGCAGCTTGGGGGGCAGTGCTAGTCACTGCAAACTAGTTGTCCTATGTGCAACTAGGTACTGGTGAAATTTCAAGGGTGCTTTTACAGGAAAAATGTTAACTCAAGGTGTCTGCATCTATACAGGGCACTGCCAAACACTTGAGGGGGAACTAATAAGCTGAGCCTGATGACGTATGGATGAAGTATTTAGGAAAATATTCTGGTTAGGTTAGGCAGCAGCAAACAGTACATTACTACTAGTGCTGGTCTCACCACAGCATCAAGCTGCTGGGAAATAATACTCCTTTGCTTCTTCTTTCATCAGAAGCAAAACAGTAACACCAATCCCAAGATGAGATGCAAGCAACAGGCTCTTTGGTGATCAACAGTCTTGTCCCAGATTCTGCAAGGGTATGTAGGCTTGCTGTTGCCTTTTCCTGGTAGATGGTTTGAATGGCAACCAGACCGATCAGAAAGGTTAAACACAGACACTCACTGCCCAATCAGAAACAGTCAGGAATCAATGCACATTGCTCCTTCTCTCACCAGGAGCAAAATACAAGCACAAATTCCAATCTAGTGCCTATGAAGCAGTTATTAGACTTTCCAGTGATCAGTAGTTTCCAGGAAATAATTTTCTTATGCTCCTCTCACCAGGAACCCTATAGAACCCCTAATCCCAAGATGACTACTGAGAGGCAGAATGTGGGCTCTCCAGTGATTAGTGGTTTTGGAGTAGATGTTGCAGATTTTAGAGGTAAGATGGCGGAATGGGTTAATATCCTAAGAAATGCAGTGTGCACTAAACAGTTAGATATAAAAGAGTGGGTAACTTAAGCCACTAATTTTAAAATAGCAAGATAGATTAGAAGGGGGTGAACACTTTGTATTCTGGATCTATGGAATACAGTGTGATGGCCTATAAGTTTAAATAGCTGAAGGACAATGATTTCACAAAATGACAATTTTGTGCTTACTCACAATAGCCAATAATGGAGGAGAAGGGAAAAAGATCTGTGGTCAAAGTAACATAAGACGAAGGCAAGTAGAAAGACAGTTCAATTTAAAAGCACAACAATAGCAGGGTGGTGGGGAAAACTTAATTTCTGTGTAACACACGAGGCACAACTGCAGTATTTCATAGTTTAAATATGCAGTTAAAACAGCAGAATACAAGTATAACACAGTGTAAAGAAAACAAATCACAATATACAAAAATGAAGAAGGCAATGAAGCAATGCAAAATACAATAAAACAAAACAAACTAACCTTTCCCCTTACAGCAAGCTGTGGTAGAGTCTGGGTGAGTTTTTCCTGTAAAGCCTAGGGCATACCTCTCAACCTCTTAGAGCAAGAAATCTGTACAAAGCCATAAATAAAAGGGGGTCAAAGGCCCCAAAATAGGGATAGTTTTTACATATTGCTCTTACAAACTTAGAAAGTTGATAGAATAACAGGTTTTGCATTAGCATGAATTTTCTGAAGGGTATGAAGTCTGAAACTTACATCTGTCATTATTTTCTAACTTCAATCTTTAATGATTTGCCACTAATTTGCAAGAAGCCACAATTTTATGAAAAAATTAACACAAATATGAGGCAAAATTATGGACATTCTGCAAAAAATCTGTGCAGTTGAGAGGAATGCAGGAGATTAAGGAAGCAATATGTACTCGTGCAACAATCAAGCAACTGGTGTGCTGTGTATATACAAATGCAGCAATAGAGTTAAAAAAATACTACTGTAATTTCTACACAAACAGCTTGCATGCCATAGCTTTATCTATTTCAAGAACCTGCTATATCACATGCAATAATAGTAGCATGAGAACTTAATTCATGAACAATAAATGTAAACATAATTAGAAGATTGTTCCAGGCATCAGTTTAAGGCTCTGGCTTTTAGTATACACTTCATTTTGATGTGGTCATTAACACCAGTGGTGAGATAATCTGACAGGTAGAGTTGCCACTCTGACTCACAAACTTGCAGTCGGTTATTAAAATCAACACCACCCCTATTCACCCTTGTCTAAATCAACACACAGTCCACAATAAAAAATAAAAACATTTTACATTCTGGGCAAGTGTCTATAGCATAACCAAGGTAGTCTTTATTTTTATTTTTAATTTCTTTACTGATCATAGGAGATTACTAGGCTATCGACCCAGATGTCATTTTAAGCCTAGCTGTTTCAACCCAATGTAATACCATAGAGGTACTAATCAATACCCAAGATTACATTTAGTGATGACTGACCAGGTTCAGGAGGGTTGTAAGCACTATCCCCAGTAGGAATTTATGGTGCCCCATCCACTCATCCAGGTTCCTCTTGAACTGTGTCATAGAGGTGCTCTGTTTCACATGAACTGGTAACCTGTTCCAAAGATGTGGCAATTGCTGGGAGATAAATCTGTCCCTCCAGCATGTCATATTTAGGTTCCTGGAATGAGTAGCCCTAGACCCATTTGATTTATGGATATGCAGTAATCTCATCTGACCAATTACAGGCACTGCCCATGTGAAAAAAAAAAATCACAATTCATATACACAAAAATAATACAGAAGTATAACATATCAGCAGGAAAAAAAGGCAATGAGTGCACCATGAGCTGAAGTCAAAAGTAAAATAACAAGTAAATCCAAAAGGTCTTCTTTGTATTTAAAATCCTCGTTTATTACAAAAGATAAAACTGCAGGAGATAGCAAGTTGTAAGCTTTGGCGTTGTTACCGAACGCTTCATCAGACATAAAGAAAATGCTGAAACTTTCCTCTTATAAAGCATTAATTGTTATGATGTCATTAGTAATTGGAAGTTAAAATTTAAAGAAACAGACATACAAACATAAAATATAAAATATAAAATATAAAATATAAAATGCATTCTGAGTTAAAACATTGTCTAGAGCAGAGAATATATTTTACATAAATGTATGTGTAGACATTAATGCTTCAGTGGCCTTGAAGCTAAGAAAGGCTTAAGAGTGAGCCTCTCATTAAGCCCAAACTTATGGGCTTGTAATTTGACAATCCACTTGCCTTCCCTTTCTTCAATTCTGTTCCTTATGTTACCTAATCTCCCATCAGTATGCACCAATTCAAGAACCTGGAATTTGAATGTGTGATCGTCACCTAACTCCACAGTGTGTTTAGCTAGGGCGTTCAGAATGTTACGTTTGGATATGGCATAGATATGCTCTCTGATACGTTCTCTTAGGGATCTGGTTGTCATGCCCACATAGAACTTCCTGCATACTTGGCACTCAGCTAAGTAAACCAAGTTGATAGACCTACAGCTCGCATGGTGCTTAAACATATAGTTCCTGTGTGTAGTATAACATAGTTGGTTACAAATATAAGTGATTCAGTAGGTAATTTATAGCAATAAAAGATTGCTCTTTAAGCAATCACCTTTTCATATTGGGTTTAAAAGCATGCATTTTTTGCAGATAGAAGATATGTATGTATATGTATATATATGGTTTACTATCATAAATTCGAAAGTAAAAATAAATAATGTCTTTATTTTCGAATTTATGCATCGAAAATGAACATTTTCGAATAATAGTAAACTCGAAAACAAGGGTGTATTGTCGAAAATGTCGCCTGCGACATTTACGGCGATACACATGCCCTTCCCATAATCACCTACCTACCTAACCCACACAGTTATGCAGGGGGCTCGCCCCTGAGGGATGTGCCCACCACACCCCGCTAACTTAATATTCCAACTCCGAGATCGCACTACAGAGAAGAAAGGGATGCATTTTCCTAACCGCTTGATCCCCATGACCGAAAGTTAGAATTGCGAATGCACAGTTCATTCGCAATGCAAACCTTCGCTCATGTTGAATATGAACAAATCCTCTTTTGGCTGATATTTGTTTAGTTGACAAAATGTAGTCAATGACAGGTGTGTGAAGCTGACAATTCGCGGAACAGGGCAATATGTCCTTTCACCAGGATTGTGCAGTCTCAGAGGCAGTATATATAATTAGCAGGGGGTGTAGCCCCCACATGGGTGGAGCAGGTGGGCTTGCCTCCTGCAAAAAACAATGCTTTACTCTGTTTTTTAAACTCGGTTTTGCAAGTGCCAGAAATAATTGCTTGCCGCATGCAAAGTAGTGTGTTGAAATTTTCAGTTAACATTTTATGGTCGGTCTTGTGAACATCGACATTTGGGTCAGTCATCCTTTTTCAGTAGCTCTATATATTTTTTTAAAGAGAGGAGTGAGTGATGGAAAGAAGGAAATAGGGATATGGAGGGAATTAGATGAAAGGCATGAGGATAGAGTATTGTAGGTGGCATGTTGGACATTGTAGGGAAGACAAGATGTGAAGTGGGAGATTGTGAGATTTATGTGATGTGGTTTTTGCTCTGTATTGACATTTGGCTTCATTGGTTAGGTGTTCTGAGAGGTGGTATAAATGTGTTGTAAGAGGAGACCTCTTTCAGATACGTTAGAAATGTTTCCCATAGATTAGGTGATAGTGTGGCGAAGGCATAATTGCTGCCATACAATTTTCTGCTGGTGTTGCCAAATTCCGGGTGGTTGTAAGTTATGCCTGAATTTGTAAGTAGAGGTTCTAGGAGTAAATTTGGGTGCTACAAGGAAAGAAGAATCATGATTGAGGACTTTGTGAAATATGAAGGCCAAGAAAAGGTCTATGCTCTGTTTTATTGGCAGCCAGCTTTGTAGAGTGGTGCAGTGTTGTGCTTAGTGGAGTAAATTATATTTGATAGTACCCCACCAGCCTAGAACCCACATCCCTCGGAGTCTTTTGTAAGTTTTTTTTATCTATTACTTCTAGCATGTCGAGGGATCAGTTGCTAGTGTCCTCTCCTGCTCAACTGGTGAACCTGGGAATATTGAGGCAATGTTACAATTGCCTCATGTACACAGACAATCCTCTCCTTCTCCCACAAAACACAAATACATGCGAGAGATGCAACTATACGGCCAAACTGGAGGCTGAGCTCTCTCAACACAGGACTGGCAAGACCAGGCAGGTGGAGAAGGAAACCACACACACTACATACCCAGTCACACATAGTACCATCACAACTTCAAATCATACACATAATCACGCAAAGACATACTCGGAGGCTCTGATCAAAAATCTACCAAAACAGCAGAGGCCACCAAAGCAGACACCCAAACAACTACCACCTCAGGACCAAACACATGCAGCACATAGACCACACAGTCAGAGTGTCAAACAGTCACAGCCCTTAAGGCCAAACACAATGCCAGACACACTCGTCATTGGTGACTCCATAGTCAGACACACTGACGTCCCGCTCACCAGACTGAGTAAGGATAGGATCAGAGTAAGCTGCCTGTCGGGCGCTAGAATCCGCCACATAACGCAAGCACTCAGGTCTCTCAACAGCAGGTACAAGTACGACTCAGTCATTGTCCGCGCTGGTGTCAACAACCTGAGACGTACCTCCTTGGACTACATGAAAAGAGACATTAAGGAGCTCTCTGATTATGTAGCCCAAGCAGGTATGACCCTGACCTTGAGCAGTATCCTACCTTCACCTAGAATGATGCCACAATACAGTGATAAGATGATCAGCTTTAATAATTGGCTTAAATTCTGGTGTCATTCAAAGGGGATCCAATGTCTGTCTGCCTGGGATGACATGCTGGACAAGCCACGCTGCTTTGCAAGGGACGGCTTGCACCTGTCACCCCTGGGCTTCCGGATATTGGCAAAGGCTCTTGCCACCCCATAGTGCCTTTTTAGGCAAGGCTCAAATTCTAAACCTACCACCTAGAACACAAAAAGGAAAAAACTAAGGGTAATGCTGCTCAATGCCAGAAGTCTCAATCTCAAGATGCACGCACTCGAGGCCCTTCTCAGTATGGAGAACATCGATGTCTGTGCTGTGACAGAAACCTGGTTCAAGGCTCCTGAGAGCACCCCAGCACTATCAGGTTTCACCTCATATCATGCGTTCCGCCCCAAAATCCGGACAACACCAAAAAGGAGGGGTGTCCATATTCATAAAGGACACCCACACCTCAAGGTTGGTGGCAACGCACGATGCATCGGAGACCATCCAGGTGCAATTAACCATAGGCAAGACTGCTCTGCAATTTGTAGCATGTTACAGGCCACCCTCTCAAACTCAGGAACCTCACATGGCCTTCCTGAAAACACTGGAGGCGATAAATGTATCTCCAAACACCATCATACTAGGTGACTTCAACTACCCTAATATAGACTGGGAACACTACTCAAGCCCAAACTCTCTAGCCCAAAGGTTCCTGGAGTTCATAAACTCAAATGCCATGGAACAACTAGTCACCATCCCCACAAGAGGAGAAAACATACTTGATCTCATCATCACAAACATGGGATCACAATGTTCAACACCGAAGTATACCTCACTGGTGAGATCAGATCATAAACTAATCTCGCTGGAGGTCCTCATCCCGGCCCCACCTGAAATAAAAAAGACCACAGTGAAAAACTTCTCAAAAGCCGACTTCACACTTCTAAAAACTAGTGTGGTCTCCTTTAAGGCCCCTGAGCCAGTGGTAAACATTACTCAAACCACTGAATCACTTACAAATGCCTTCTACCAGCACCTACAGGACTGCATGGATCAGGCAATCCCAAACAAAACTAAGACTCTTTGTACCAAAGGCAAGCATCCAGTCTGGTGGACCCCAGCCATAAACAAGCTCTACAACAAAAGGAGGAAGCTACTACAAGATAGAGCAAAATCCTTGAAAGGTAAGACACCTTTGATCATTATAAGTGAAAAACTAAGAGCTCTCATAAAATCATCCAAGGCTAATTTTGAGAGAAAAATCGCCAAGGACACAAAAGACAATCATAAGGCCTTCTTTAGCTATGTTAGAAACCTAGGAGGAAACTCCCAGATATGCTCAGAATTAGTCAAAATGATGTGAAGATTACTGAACCTACACACATTGCCAACATACTGGCTGACAGGTTCAGTGCAAACTTCTCCCCCCCCAAAAGGAGAGATATCTATACCAGAGTTGTAGCCCCAAACATCTCCAACGCCCAGGTGAGAACTGCGCTCGCCAAGGCAAAAAACACAGCATCCATGGGACCGGATGGTGTCCCTGGCTGTGTGCTCCACGAACTCAATGAGGAATTAAACCCACAGTTAGGACAGCTGTTTAATCTTAGCATCACCTCAGGATACGCATTCCAAGGAGTGGCGACTTGCGACTGTGGTCCCACTTCACAAGGGCGGTGCCTCCACCAACCCTGGAAATTACCGTCCCATTAGCTTGACAAGCCTTATCTGCAAAGCCATGGAGAGGATCATAATGGAACTCATAAATAAAGACATAGGGAACCTGCAGATTCTGGATCCAACCCAGTTTGGCTTTGTCAAAGGCAGATCATGCCTTTTAAACTTGGTTGACTTTTTGAAACAGTCACCAAGGCCATTGATGGGGTTGCTCCACCGAACTCCCCGAATGAGGAATGTAAACCCCATCAAACAAAGGGTTAAACCCAGGTCGACAATTTTATGAAAAAATTAACACAAATATGAGGCAAAATTATGGACATTCTGCAAAAAATCTGTACAGTTGAGAGGAATGCAGGAGATTAAGGAAGCAATATGTACTCGTGCAACAATCAAGCAACTGATGTGCTGTGTATATACAAATGCAGCAATAGAGTTAAAAAATACTACTGTAATTTCTACACAAACAGCTTGCATGCCACAGCTTTATCTATTTCAAGAACCTGCTATATCACATGCAATAATAGTAGCATGAGAACTTAATTCATAAACAATAAATGTAAACATAATTAGAAGATTGTTCCAGGCATCAGTTTAAGGCTCTGGCTTTTAGTAAACACTTCATTTTGATGTGGTCATTAACACCAGTGGCGAGATAATCTGACAGGTAGAGTTGCCACTCTGACTCACAAACTTGCAGTCGGTTATTAAAATCAACACCACCCCTATTCACCCTTGTCTAAATCAACACACAGTCCACAATAAAAAATAAAAGCATTTTACATTCTGGGCAAGTGTCTGGGTGGCCACGGCGGTGCAGCGGTTAGCGGTGCTGCCTCACAGCAATAGGTTTTCCAGTTCGATCCTTGGCTGGGGTATGTTCTGTGCAGAGTCTGCATGTCCTCCCTGTGGTTGTGTGGGTCTCCTCTGGGTTCTCTGGTTTCATCCCAAAGACATGCTGTAGGTGGATTGGACACTCTAAAATTGGCCCTAGGTGTGTGTGTGTGTGCCTTCTGTGGAAGGTTGGGTGCTGGGCTGGCAACTCAACACTGTAAAACTCCACTGCCAATCATGAGCGGACAGGTGATCTGCTGTGGCGACCCCTAACCTGGAAAAAGCCGAAAGAAGAAGAAGACATTCTGGGCAAGTGTTTATAGCATAACCAAGGTAGTCTTTATTTTTATTTTTAATTTCTTTACTGATCATAGGAGATTACTAGGCTATCGACCCTGATGTCATTTTAAGCCTAGCTGTTTCAACCCAATGTAATACCATAGAGGTACTAGTCAATACCCAAGATTACATTTAGTGATGACTGACCATGTTCAGGAGGGTTGTAGGCACTATCCCCAGTAGGAATTTATGGTGCCCCATCCACTCATCCAGGTTCCTCTTGAACTGTGTCATAGAGGTGCTCTGTTTCACATGAATTGGTAACCTGTTCCAAAGATGTGGCAGTTGCTGGGAGATAAATCTGTCCCTCCAGCATGTCATATTTAAGTCCCTGGAATGGGTAGCCCTAGACCCATTTGATTTATGGATATGCAGTAATCTCATTTGACCAATTACAGGCACTGCCCATGTGAAAAAAAAATCACAATTCATATACACAAAAATAATACAGAAGTATAACATAGTTGGTTACAAATATAAGTGATTCAGTAGGTAATTTATAGCAATAAAAGATTGCTCTTTAAGCAATCACCTTTTCATATTGGGTTTAAAAGCATGCATTTTTTGCAGATAGAATATATGTATGTATATGTATATATATATATATATATATATATATATATATGTGTGTGTGTGTGTGTGTGTGTGTGTGTGTGTATGTATATAGATAGATATATATATATATATATATATATATATATATACATACATACATACATATATATATGGGGAAGCTGAATATGAACAAATCCTCTTTTGGCTGATATCTGTTTAGTTGACAAAATTTAGTCAATGACAGGTGTGTGAAGTTGAAAATTTGCGGAACAGGGCAATATGTCCTTTCGCCAGGATTGTGCAATCTCAGAGGTAGTATATATAATTAGCAGGGGGTGTAGGGGGTGTAGCCCCCACATTGGTGGGGCAGGTGGGCTTGCCTCCTGCAAAAACAATGCTTTACTTTGTTTTTTAAACTCGGTTTTGCAAGTGCCAGAAATAATTGCAAAGAGAGGAGCGAGTGATGGAAAGAAGGAAATAGAGATATGGAGGGAATTAGATGAAAGGCATGAGGATAGAGTATTGTAGGTGGCATGTTGGACATTGTAGGGAAGACGAGATGTGAAGAGGGAGATTGTGAGATTTATGTGATGTGGTTTTTGCTCTGTATTGACATTTGGCTTCATTGGTTAGGTGTTCTGAGATGTGGTATAAATGTGTTGTAAGAGGAGACCTCTTTCAGATACGTTAGAAATGTTCCCCATAGATTAGGTGATAGTGTGGCGAAGGCATAATTGTCGCCATACAATTTTCTGCTGGTGTTGCCAAATTCCGGGTGGTTGTAAGTTATGCCTGAATTTGTAAGTAGAGGTTCTAGGAATAAATATGGGTGCTACAGGGAAAGGAGAATCATGATTGAGGACTTTGTGAAATATGAAGGCCAAGAAAAGGTCTATGCTCTGTTTTATTGGCAGCCAGCTTTGTAGAGTGGTGCAGTGTTGTGCTTAGTGGAGTAAATTATATTTGAACTGCCATATTTTGTTGGCTATGGATTGAAGCATGGTTGTTTTTTTGTTTTGTTTTTTTTTTTTTTTGTTGTTTTTATTTTTGAAGCACTTCCAAAGATTGGTAGCCCATATTCTAGTTTGGCCAGAAGAATTCCTTTGCCTATAGCTGCTCTAGTTGGAAAAGAAAAGTAGGAGGATACATTGTTGCTATCCCATTTTGTCAGAATCAGTTTTCTTGTCTTTTTTCTTACATAGACAGTCATAGATTAAATATCTGGCCACATAGACAATGCTCACAGAGGAACAGATATAATGCATCCTAACCCCTCATGTTTGATTAACATGTTAAATATCCAAATAATATCCTCAACCAGTGTATCTGCATTTTTGGATGCCGCGGTGGTATGACAGTAGCATTGTTACCTCACAGCAAGAGGTTCTCCCGTTCGATTCTCGGCTCGGCTTAGGCGTGCCTTCTGTGTGGAGTCTGCATGTCCTCCCCGTGGTTGGGTAGCGTTCGAAAGACATGCATGCGTAAATGGGCGTGCCTTCGTTGAAGGTTGGGCATCGAGCTGGCACCTCAGCGTTTCGTAAAAATCTACTGCCAATCATTAGCGGACCAGAGTTCCGCTGTGGCGACCCCTTACTGGGAAAAGCCGAAAGACAAACAAACAGTGTATCTGCATTTGGAGCATAGTGTACATTTGGACATTCCATTGCGATTCTGTTGATCACATTGTAGTTCTTCTCCAAAACAGCTTTCAAACTGCCCCCTTTCTTATTAAGAGTTTTTTCACCAAAAACTTTTGCCAAATCATGTTTGCCCAGAATAATCTTCCAGTTACCTATAATAGTTATTGTAATGCTCACAATGTCATCATGCATAGTAATACCAAATAAGAAATATATTTATGGTAGTTGTTTTACCCTTTCCACCATTACAGATGCCACTAATTAAAACTGGTTTCTTAGTACTTGTCATTTACCACCATGAACAATTCATCAGCTATATTATCAACCATACTTCTAACATGCCCTCATTCAACAAACAAAGCAGTAATAAATATAGTTTCATCTTAATACTGTGATAAAGTTCCCCTTTATCATATTGTGTTGGGTTTTACATATTTAGGAAGGCAACTGAAACTAAACAAATACTTGTTTGCAAAAGAAGAGTTACAATAAATACTTGCTTCAAAAATTGTGCTATCTTCCAAATTAATAGTCCATCTAAATATGTAATATTATTAAAATAAATGTTAAACCTAAATCTTAAAAAAAATGTATTACTATTCCAACAATTCAAAATCAACTCAAAATCTTCACAATAACTTTTCCATAAAGCATTAAAATATCAATAAAATGCTTATAAAAATAATGCTGTTGAAGGTACACATCACCTCATGCTCCCCCTACCACAAGATCAAATTTGCAGTGGAAGGAAACAACACATCTACCTACCAAAACCAGATCTTTAACAGTTACAACTTTTGCCAAATGAAAAATAATTATTCGATAACACAGTATCTAGCTAGCAGCATATAGTACTGATATAAATTTTCCAGTTTCAGACATTCTTGACAAGTAACAGCCAATTCAGTTCTATCATAATGCAGTATAGAAGAAGGCAATGACTCTCTATCCACTTCTCCCTTAGTAAATGTTGACATTCAGTGTCTGCCACAGCCACGTTGCATGCAGCCAACATGTTTATGGTACACTACTTAAGCACCCACATACATAATCACCTTAACGTCATAGGCTGCACAATGCTGCCCTGCTATGAAGTTTCACCATCCCCCAAGGAACAGTTGATTTTATCTGTATAAGAGCTTTCTTAGTTTCACCCAGATGTGCACATTCATCATAGACATGCTGTAACTATTAGGTGAGATAAAAAAAAAAGCTTAAGTAGGTATGAGTGCCAATATCAGGTTCAAATGTTGGCATCTTCTCAAAAAGTGATTAGCAAAAATCAATAAGTATATGCAGGTGGATGAGCTACTACTGTAACATAAGATATAGGATGAAGATAATTAGCAGCCCGTGTATGTTAAATCCTGACATTCAATGAGACACAAATATATCCCACCTTGCTCAGGTGCTTCAGGAAATATATAACACCATGGCCAAACAGTGTGTGATGCATACACGCTAAACACATGCTAGTCTCTTGCCAAATTCTACAAGTCTCACTACACAGTGTGGATGTGAAGTTGCCAGTGTTACACAAACTTTCCAGATTACAGCATGGATGCACAGCTGCCAATGTTGTGCATATTTACCAGATTACAGCATGCATGCAGAGTTGCCAATGTGTTATATATTTACCAGATCACAGCATGCATGCAGAGTTGCCAATGTGTTATATATTTACCAGATTACAGCATGCATGCAGAGTTGCCAATGTCTTACATATTTATCAGATTACAGCATGGATGCTCAGCTGCAAGTGTTGTGCATACTTACCAGATTACAGCATGAATGCACAGCTGCCAATGTTGTGGAAATTTATCAGATTGCAATGTGGATTCACAGCTGTCTACATTGTGCATATTTACCAGATTACAGCATGGATGCAAAGATGCCAGTGTTGTGCATCCGTAACACATTACTGGATGGGTGCACAACTGCCAGTGTTGTGCATACTTACCAGATTAATACAGATGCCAATGTTTTGCATGCTTACCAGATTGCAACATGGATTCACAGCTGCTGATGTTGTGCATACCTAGCACATTACAGCATGGATACACAGCTACCAATGTTATTCACTCTTACAAGACTACAGCATGGATACACAGCTGCCATGTTGTGCAAATTTATCAGATTACAGTATGGATGCACAGCTACATATGTTGTGCATACTTAACCAGATTACAACATGAATGCAAAACTGCCAGTGTTGTGCATACTTAACATGTTACTGCATGGATGCACAATTGCCGATGTTATGCATACTTACTACATTACAGAGTGGATTCACAGCTGTCAGTGTTGTGCACACATTACAGATTACAGCATGCAGACACAGCTGCTGATGTCTTTCATACTTACCAGGTTACAGCATGGATGGACGGCTGCCAATGCTGTGCATACTTACCAGATTACAGCATGAATGAACAGCTGTTGATGTGCATGCTTATTGGACTATAATGTGAAACCACAGCTGCCAATCTTGTGCATACTTACCAGATTGTAGGATGGCTGCATAACTGACATTATTGTGCATACTTATCAGTTTATAGCACCCTTTCCTGGGTGCTACAAGTGCTATTACAGTCCATGAACACACAGTGTCCACTGCTGTATGCACATTAGTCTAGCACCCCTCCTCAACCACCTACAGGGTTTGCAAGATGGCTGCTAGAACACAGCAATACCAGCATGCTTTGAACCACTGCAGCACTACATTGCTTTTCATGTGCCATGCTGTCAGCAAGTCTGAATAGGGTGAGCAGTGATGTGTTATATAGACCCCACATCTGTAAGTGTTTAACCTATGTTTGGTTGTTTCTGACTGCACAGAGAGTAATGTGTTATTTGCAGGGTAAAATCTCATCAAAAACTAGGGATGTTTTACAGAGCCAAAAACATTCTCATGGATGCAACTGAAACTACACTTGCCACTACTTATCTCCTCCCCACTCTTCTTTATGGTGTTCTCATCCTTACTAACCCCCGGGCTTCACAAAAATTAAAACTTGAAAAATGCTATAACAAAGTTGCTAAATTTGCAGCACATATCCCTTTCAGAACCCACCACTGTATAGCACTGAAAAGTCTAAATTGGTTAGAAATGCCACATCAAATAACATATACACAACTTCTTGCCACATATAAAACTATCCAGCATCCATGTGCCTGTTCCCCACCAAGAAACATTCTGCACAACTATGTCCTCAGTCAGTCATTGTGATCCAGTCACCAAAAACTCCTGTGTTTCTACAAACCTAGCAAATCTGCTGTGCATTGTCTGTGCTCATACAAGGTTGCTAAGGCCTGGAACTCCCTACCTGTATCCATCAGGTCTATACCCTCTCTCCCATCTTTCAAAACCACTCTGAAAGACTTCCTAGCTAAAATTTGGCTCTGTTCTTGTTCAAAACCAGGATAAACTATATCCCTAAATGTGAACAAGTACCTTTTCATTCCTTATACCTCCTTACTCTCCCTTCTTCACTTACTTCCTTACTGCTATCTAATTCTCCACCTTGACTTTCTCTCTAAATATACCATAAGCCTGTTTTCCCTCACTTTATATTGCAATTCCTATTTGTATTTGATTAATTTATCTTTAATTTCTCTACAAACTGTCTAAAATTTCTCTAAATATTAAATGATTGTCATATACCTTGTATCGATTCTTAACCAATGTTTTTATATTATGTCTAATTTGTTATAATTATTTAAATGCTCTACTATCAAAATTTGGAAATGCACTTGTACGAGTGGCGTATTATGGAAAGTATAGTTTCAAAGTTTTGTAAACTTGAAGCATGACTTACTGAAGCTGTAATATCTACTTCCAGACTGCAAATGCAGTTCAACGGGCACATTTTCAAAACTGTGAATATCGAACACTCGGCTTTAACATGGTTGAAGTTCGGGATTGAAAAATGTTTTAATTTTCTCCATTGTTTTTTGACGACATGATGAAATGAACAAGTGTGTTTCAGAATTTTGAAAGTAAACCATTTAAACAGCAGATGTTTTTGCTTTTTGCTTGAAAATTGTAAAATTATTGTTCTTAAAATATTTTGTAATACTTTAGAACTTTTCTCCCTGGCTCTTCACTGAAAATGAAGGTACATTAAGTATGTTAAGATTCCTTTGGTTACACACAGGTCATCCTGACCTACCCTCATACTAGTCACAGTTATATATCACTTCTGGCTCTCCTACTGCTATTAAATGTTTCTTTGGTTATTAGATAACACTTGACTTTGTAGCAGAATCATGCTGGCAGTTCATATATGCTGAACAGATTCAATTTTTAAAGCTAGTTTTAGCTACTATTAGCTGTATGGAATGGCAAGTGACTTGTGCCCAGCAGTGTTTATGAAGCCACAGTGTTAGTGTTCTTTAATGCCAGTTAGTTTATATTTCAAATGGTATTGTTCTGACCTGTTACTCCATGCACGACTCATTTCTTTGTATGATTCATTCTGTTTACTGCCATGCATGACTCCGTTTGTGTATTGGACATAACTAAGCACTGTGAACAGGAACCCTTTCTACTAGTCTAAGAATCCATTCTGAAAGCAGATCCTGCCACTCATCTTACATGTTTTACCTGAGAGACTGATAAGACCATCTATCAGGATGGACAGGAGTGGAGATCTGTTAGGAAAGGAAACAAAGATGGCTATTAGAAGCAAAACACTATAATACTATAATGTTATATTTTCAACTAGAAAAGGGTACACATCAGATATATGATTATAATTGCGTAAAATAAATCAACATTGCATAAATTTACAATGTAACTTTCTTGTTATTAGGAACAAAATTGATTGTTACATGTTTTACATAAGAAGCCACGCATTGCAGTATGGAATGAATATGTTCCAGAACTATTGAATGGAGTCACTTTTTTTCTGTGGTTTTATATCACAGACATTTCAATACAGTTAACTGCGCTGGTGGTGCTACGGTAGCGCTGTCGCCTGACAGTAAGACATTGTCCCATTTAATTCTCAGCTAGAGCGTCTTCTGTCTGGAGACATGCGTGAATAGGCGTACCTTTGTTGAAGGTTGTGCATCAGTGCTGGCAACTCTGCACATAAAAATCTACTGCCAATCATTAGCGGACCGGAGTTCCACTGTGGCGACCCCTAACCGGGAAAAGCCAAAAGACACAACAACAACAACAACCATTTAACATACGTTGTCATATAATATACAGTGGAACATTGGTGTTATTCAACATTCTAATACAAAACTGCATGACATATTCATTGTTAGCAATCAAAATTCAATCACACTCCTGGCCCTCCGCCCTGTTATCTCCCTCAGGAGTAGCCATTCACTGCTCTACCTTGCATTTAGTCCTATAGTGTTTCAAACTCCATTTTCAGACTCCTGTATTTTAATATAGCCTCCCTTTTTTGCCACTCTCTCTTAACCCAATATTTTCTCACACTGCTTTCTTGCACACATATCAACCAACTGTACACTTTTTTATTGTCTGTCCCATTGTTTCTCCTGTTACATTGTAAATTTCTCTTCCATTTGTTTTCTATTAAACTTATCACCCACCCATCTAAAAATAGTATTCAAATTTTCTCAGATTCCTTACATTTATGTGTTTCTCCCGTATCTATAAGAAGCAAAATTGCCACATACTAGGCTCTTGTTTACCAAATATCTTTCTCCACCCTTCTAATACAGATTCCCCAAATTTGCTTAACTCATCTGCATTCATCATCATCATCAACATCATTTACATCACCTCTAGCTTCTTCACCTGTTCTGCCTTTACTTGCCCAGGTTTTTGTACCATGCAGTAGTACTGGTCGCACCACTGTCTTGTACACCTTACTTTTCAGCTTCTTTGGCATTCTTCTGTCATAGGCTACACCTGATACTCTATGTCCAGTTGGCTGCAGCCCCTCTGATTTTAGCTTTGACCTCTTCATTCAGACTACCCTTCTCCTCAACTACCCCTCCCAGATACTTGAAACCATTTACCTGTTCCACCATCTTCCCCTCTATCTCTATTCTCAGCTTCTTCTGATTTCCCCATTACCATCATCTTATCTGTGCTTAGTTTCATCCCATGTGCCTTCAGATTTGCATTCCATTCTCCTATCCTTTGGTGAAGTTCTAGCTCAGAGTCTGCCTGTACTTCCACATCATCTGCCTACAGCAGCTTTGTTGATCCGTCCCCTCCAACCTGTTTGCTAATGTAGTCCATCACCAGTATGAACAGCAGTGGGCTCAGAGCTGAATCCTGATCCACACCCACTCCATACTGGTTGTACTTGAGACATTGGGTCCTTGTACATAGCCTGCACTAATTCTACCAATGTTTCTGGGACTTCAAACCACAGCGGTACTGCCCAGATCAGCTTTCTTGGGACTTTGTCATATGCTTTCGCCAAGTCTAGGAATCCCCAGTTGGACTCTCTCCTCATCTCTAGCTTCTTCTCAAGTATCTGTCTCAATGCAAACATCGGGTCAATTGTGCTGCATCTTGATCTGAATACATACTGCTCATTTCCCATATTACATTCTACTACTCTGCGTATCTGTTTATCAATCATCCTCTCCAGAACTTTCATGCAATGTGATAGGAGTTTGATGCCTCTGTACTGCCCACAGTTGTGGATGTCCCCTTTGTTCTTGTACACTGGCACGAGTATGCTTATTCTCCAGTCATCTGGGATACAGCTTTCTCTCCACACTGCTATTAGTACCCTCAGGAACCATTTCTCCCCTATCTCACCCAGCATCTTTATCATATCTGCTGTGACCTCATCTGAGCCTGCTGCTTTCCCTGACTTCATCTTCCTTAGTGCTGTTCTTACGTCTTCTAGGGTGGGCTCCTTTTCTTCTCTCATCGTAGGCTATTTCTGGGGCAGTACAGCTTCTGTGGGGTTTTCTTCATTCAAATGCTGCTGGAAATACTCCTTCCATCTGCCTTTGATGTCCTCTGGACTGGTGAGGAGGTTGTTGCTGGCACCCCTTATGAAGGGTGTCTGACTATCTTCTTTATTTTTCTGTCTTTGCCATGCAACCTGTTTTAGTTTCTTTGTGCCCCTTACTGAGTCACTTTCCAGAAGTTGGTAGAGTGCCTCCGAAGCCCTATTCTTTGCTATTGCAACTTCTTTCTTAGCTTCTTTGTTAGACAACCAGTAGTCCTTCCTAGCCTGGTCAATCATTTCTATCTCCCACTTCTTCCTACACTCCTTCTTTCTTTAGATGACTTCCTGGACTTCTGCGTTCCACCACCAGCTTTCCTTATGTACCTTATTTCCATACCTGGCTTGGCCACGTATCTTTTCTGTAGTCCTAACACATGCTGTTTTTAGGTTCTGCCATTCTTTTTCAACTCTACCTATTTCTTCCTCATCTTGGGCTGCTAGAGCCCTGAGTAATTCCTTGAACTGTTGTACTTTCTCTCCAGTCAACTTCCAGATCTTCAGCCTGGTCTCTGTTGAACTTAGAGCCTTCTCTGACCACTGCTTGCAGCTGATTGTGGCAACTAGCGGTTTATGCAGTGGGCAGACTGTTTCACTGGAGATGACTTTGCAATCATGGATTCTACCCCAGTGCCTTTTCCTTACTAGGAGGAAGTCTATTTGAGTTGCATGTTGACTACTCTTGTATGTGATCTTGTGACTGTCTCTCTTTCTGAACCATGTGTTGGCTACTATCAAGCCATTTGTCAGACAGAAGTCTAGAATGGCTTCTCCTTCTTTATTCCTGTTGCCCCACCCATGTGGACCCAGGCAGTCCTCATATCCTGTTCTGTCTGTCCCGATATGTGCATTCAAGTCACCCATTATCAACACCAATTCATGTTGTCCTGTTTTATCTAGCAGGTCCTGCAACTGCTGTCTGAATGCACTCTTGTCCTCACTATCACAACCCTGCTGTGGGTCATAGGCTGAAATTATGAATAGTGCCCTATCATTACACTGGAGTCTGACTGCCATGAGTCTGTCATTAATTCTGATGATATCCCTTACTGGCTTCTGAAGCCTTTCTCTCACCACAATTCCTACACCATTTCTAGCCTGCCCTCCATCTGAGTAGTAGACTCTGGATCCCAAGCCAAGTGGCTTTGCTGCACTGCCCTTCCATCTCGTCCCTTGGATACATAGAATGTCCAGCCTCCTCCATATCATCATGTCATCCACTTCCAAGCTGCGTCCTGTCAATGAACCTACATTAAGCATAGCAATTCTCATTTCATTTTGGCAGGTTGGTTGGTTTTACGTCCAGCTTTTGCTCAACAGAGCTATCCCAGGTACCCCAGGCTGGGAAACTAGACACCAGCCAGTCAGTAGCTTATTGACCCAGGGCTGCTGGGCTTTATGGCAGGCATACACTGGCCAATAGGGGCACATATACCCCTCCCACCGTTAGCATGGGTCCCTGGCATGGGACAGAGTAGGCCAGGTCCTCAACCCACTTATCATCGGTAACTACCCATGCCCATTTTTAGCGACATTAGTCAACATGACCGAATCACCTAGAGCCATATTTTACACCACTGAGTGGCTAGCCTTGCCAGGGAACACAGTCTGTGATCCGTGTTTTCCTATCTTGAGGATACTGCGCACCACAGTAGATGCCCAAAGTGGTTGATCTGTACAACTCTTCCCCCTATAGGTCACCATGTAGAGTCTGTGCTGCTGGCCACAGCTCCGTTCATTGATGAGTTTGAGATGGAAACACTCTACATGTTTTTCAGACATGGGTAAAACCCCACGGAGACACAGGGAGAACAAGCAAACAGGTATTGGTTGGAGATCAGGATTGAACCTTGTACCTTGTGCATGGGAGGCAAAGATCTTAACCACTAAGCCATCTGCATTCCCAAAACATATGACGATTACCTGCTTCTGTACTGCTACTCTCTGAGATTCCTGCAAAATATGCATCAGTGTCCTAAACCTCCTGAGGGAAGGTATAAACAGCTTCGCAGCCCACACACCCTTCACAGAAACTGGACCATATGTCCAAACTTACAGAGAAGTCCTATATGAGCATTTATATAGCTGCATGGAATAAGGAATACCAGACAGGATGAAATCATCCTCCTCAAGGAAGATTAAACCTGTCTGGTGGACATCTACAATAAATAAACTCTATAATAAAAGGAAAAAAATTGCTGTCCAGGACCAAGAAGAAGCAGGTGTCTAATTGGAAGCAATCTGTCCTTAGCCTGAACAAGCAAATAAGAGGACTAGTGAAATGCTCCAAAACAAACTTTGAGTCCAAACTGGCCACATCTACTAAAGACTATCATAAGGCTTTCTTCACATATGTCTGCAATCTCAAGGGAAGCACTCAGATCTGCTCAAAATGGGTGGTCAAGGACACTACATACACAAACCCTGTAGATATAGCTAATCTGCTGGCAGACAGGTTCAGTGAAAACATCACTCCTCTGTCCCCGCCATCAGTAAAACAGGACATCCCCAGTACCTGCCCCCTTCCCCTTATCTCTATGGAGCAAGCCATCACTGCCCTCTCAAAGGCAAAAATTATAGCCTTCATGGGACCCGATAACATCCCAGGCTGCATCCTACATGAACTCACGCAGGAACTTGCAGCACCATTAGGCACTCTATTCATCCAAAGTCTGAATACCAGCTTCATCCCAGCCGAGTGGAGGACAGCTACTGTCATCTCTTTGCACAAAGGTGGAGCATCCACCAATCCAGGAAATCCTAATTAGCCTGATCTGCTAGGCCATGGAGCGGATTATCATGGACCTCATAAACAAGGACATTGGCAACCTCCAGACACCTGATCCCACACAATTTGGTTTTGTCAAGGAGAGGTCAGGCCTATTAAATTTGGTCAACTTTTTTGAGACAGTCACCAAGGCCATAGACGAGGGGAAGATGGTGCACCACCTATCTTGACCTGGCCAAGGCCTTCAGTATAATTTCCCATTCAGGTATAATAGATAAACTCTCTCAACTAGGAATCAATCCATATGTTACCAGATGGGTAGCAAACTGGCTCACTGATAGAACCCACCTAGTCAAAATAGGGGAAGCCACCTCAAGTAGTCGACCTGTAACAAGCAGTGCACTCCTGGGATCAGTTTTGGGACCTCTGCTGTTTGGGATATACTTCTCAAAGGTGCAGCACAAATCTAGTGGGCTATGGCTGACCAAGTTTGCAGATGACTGCAAGCTATGTGCTGTCATCAATTTCCCTAGTAATGTGGACATCCTCCAAGAGGCTCTCACCCAAACAAATGACTGGTGCCAAAAGCATGGCCTTAAACTGAAAGCCAAAATATGCATCATCATCCCTTTTGGGGAGAATGATGTCCCCACAAATTATCACATTGATAATAAGGCACTAAGCATGTAGTCAGTCGTGAGGGACTTGGAAACCCAGTTTGATAGCAAACTGATTTTTGCCCACCATATTGCCTCTGTTGTACGGAAAGCTTTCTACATGGCCCACCCCATTAGTAAGAGTATCTCATCCAGGGGCAAGGTGGTCAATAACATCCCTGTATTCTTCCCTTATAAGACTGATTATTGAATACAGTGCCCCTTTTAGCATGTACCTCACAAAGCACATGCAGCAGCTGGAGAGACCACAGAGATTCCTCACCCAGAGAATCCAGGACCTCAATTATCTACCCTACACAGATGGGCTAAAAGCCCTGTCCCTCTACTCAGTCTCCTACAGACTCCTCAGGGGTGACCTCTGTCTGGCATACATACAAAGCAATCTCAGACCCCGCCCTGATGGGACTGCTGCATATCCGCAAGTCAAGCGCCACTCGAGTAACCTGCACACGCAACCTCAACCTAGTCTGTGACATCAGTAGGACTAGTTGGCAAGACAGGTTTGTGTCCCAGAGACTCCCCCTTTTGTGGAACAGACTCCCTCTCCACATAAAGCAGAGTACATCATTAACCCTTTTTAACCACACCCTGGATAACTGGATGGGGAACAGAAAGTACACCCCTGGGATTCCACCTATGTCCCTGCTGGACAGTGGCATAGGGTGCTGACTTGTTGGAACATGGACTAAATTCTTGGCTAGACTTGTAAGGGCCTCAGGGCCAATAGCCTATTAACCTTCTATGATCCTATGAAACTATCCATGCACCCACCATACATACTGGTCCAATGTTATTGAGGGCATTTTCAGCCTCACTGTTCTTTTCAAATGTTCATTTCATGTAGATTTAGAAAGTGCTACCTTTATTCTCTGCTCATCTTAGTCTCAGTTTCTCCGTTTCCTTTTGTTTATGTCTCTTTAAATCTGCCTAAAATTTTCCACATTTATGTTTCAGGTTGCTCCCCTTTCCTGTCCGATGAATTCCTTAACTCTTCTCCACCTTCTTCCCTGCCCATGACTCCCTTCTTCCTTAACCACCAAATAATTTTCATCCTCAAATATTTATAATGAAGCCATCCGCCTTCCTATATGTCATGTTTGTTATTAATTAATGCCACTCTAGAAGCCTCCAAGATGAGCCTTCCGATCAGGTCTCTTACATAATTAATTCCTCAACACTGACATACTGTCTGATATACTGTTTTTTCCCAAACTGTAATTTCTGAGTTGTTCCACAATCCTTTATAGAGAAGGTCCATAAAATCTTCACAGTTTCCCTTCATTTCCTTGGCATATGTACCCAAACGTTTTTGAGCGTGATTGTTACTCCATCCTTGGCACCCCTTCATGTACCCAAACATTTTTGAGCATGATTGTTACTCCGTCCCTGGCACCCCCTTATCCTTCCCCTATACCCTATGTTGGAAAACAAATGCTGTAGTTGCTACTAAGTGGCAGATTAAGTATACCTTGATCCCTGGGCTGTTTTCAATCCATAGTCCCCCTTGTTCCTTCCACCTTCCCCAGCTTATTATTTTTTTTTGGGGGGGGGGGGGTTTGGAGAGCCACGCAAAATTAAACGTCGATCTCGATTCACCTTCCTTATTATTTTAAGCATATAACCTATGTTATAGTTTTAAATGATGTCTGTTTGATAAAGCCAGTGTCTTTTTAACTAAGAAAAAACTGCAAACAATTCTTTAAATTCCACAGCTCAGCTTCTCAATTTTCAACTTTGAATGAATACACAAATATCACTGAAAACAAAATATTGTCAGCTTTCTAAACTGTTCCAGTAGCTAACTCCCAATGCTACACTACAGTGACAGTAGCTGAAATAGGAATCCGGTCAAAAGGAGTGGGTATAAACATACAACCTTCTAATCTTCCAGCACTACAGGCAAGTGTAATAGCTGTTGTACCACTCACACTAGTTTGTTAACTTTTTCAGTTGGTGCAACAGGTGCTAAATTAATTTCTTTTAGAATAGATGACAACAGCATTACATATCAAGTAAGTGGTGTTGTGTTCCTATTCTAAATGAAAGCAGTCACTAAACCTTGACAGAATTTGAATAAATAAATCAGAGTAAATGTAAATCATGGAATTCACACTCCATTTCACCTCTTTGCACAACCACAGTGCAGAATGACCAAAGGATTGTTCTGAAGCAACAGCAGGTGGTCCCCCTTCCATATCCAATTCACATTAATTTATTGTACAGCATGACACACTCCTCACCTCCGCAGCAGCTCACTCATGTTTTTACAGCATGACACACTCCTCACCTCCACAACAGCTCACTCATGTTTTCACAGCATGACACACTCCTCACCTCCGCAGCAGCTCACTCATGTTTTTACAGCATGACACACTCCTCACCTCCACAACAGCTCACTCATGTTTTTACAGCATGACACACTCCTCACCTCCAGAGCAGCTCACTCATGTTTTTACAGCATGACACACTCCTCACCTCCGCAGCAGCTCACTCATGTTTTCACAGCATGACACACTCCTCACCTCCGCAGCAGCTCACTCATGTTTTCACAGCATGACACACTCCTCACCTCTGCAGCAGCTCACTCATGTTTTCACAGCATGACACACTCCTCACCTCTGTAGCAGCTCACTCATGTTTTTACAGCATGACACACTCCTCACCTCTGTAGCAGCTCACTCATGTTTTTACAGCATGACACACTCCTCACCTCTGCAGCAGCTCACTCATGTTTTCACAGCATGACACATTCCTCACCTCCGCAGCAGCTCACTCATGTTTTTACAGCATGACACACTCCTCACCTCTGCAGCAGCTCACTCATGTTTTCACAGCATGACACACTCCTCACCTCCGCAGCAGCTCACTAATGTTTTTACAGCATGACACACTCCTCACCTCTGCAGCAGCTCACTCATGTTTTTACAGCATGACACACTCCTCACCTCCGCAGCAGCTCACTCATGTTTTTACAGCATGACACACTCCTCACCTCTGCAGCAGCTCACTCATGTTTTTACAGCATGACACACTTCTCACTTCCGCAGCAGCTCACTCATGTTTTCACAGCATGACACACTCCTCACCTCCGCAGCAGCTCACTCATGTTTTTACAGCATGACACACTCCTCACCTCCGCAGCAGCTCACTCATGTTTTCACAGCATGACACACTCCTCACCTCTGCAGCAGCTCACTCATGTTTTTACAGCATGACACACTCCTCACCTCCGCAGCAGCTCACTCATGTTTTGACAGCATGACACACTCCTCACCTCTGTAGCAGCTCACTCATGGTTTTACAGCATGACACACTCCTCACCTCCGCAGCAGCTCACTCATGTTTTTACAGCATGACACACTCCTCACCTCCGCAGCAGCTCACTCATGTTTTCACAGCATGACACACTCCTCACCTCCGCAGCAGCTCACTCATGTTTTACAGCATGACACACTCCTCACCTCCGCAGCAGCTCACTCATGTTTTCACAGCATGACACACTCCTCACCTCCGCAGCAGCTCACTCATGTTATCCTTGTTACTCAGCTATGACTGTGCAGGTTGTGCAGTCATATCTGGGTCAGGTTAAATTAGAAGTTATTCAATTTGCCTGGGATGAATGCTGTAAAATATAGTAATAGGACACTATTACATTTCATTCACTGTCTGTCTTTATTTTATTTATTTTATTTCATTTATTTTATTTGCATTTGTTTACTGGGAGGTCTACTGGGCCAGAGTGAGCCCTTTTTCAGGAGAGGCCCAGGAAGAAAGGCTCCAAAAACAAACAAACATGAAAAAGCTACAGAATTAAAACAAAATCAAACAGCCATGATATAAAATACTAAATTACAGATATATACAAGTTATACAAATAATAGGTTACAGTGAGTAATAATAAAATGATTTTAAATATGCAAGACAAACATGAGTGCAATTGGTGACATAGAAAATCAGTGTATGTGTGAACATGCAGTATTGCAGTAGAGAGGAAATGATGAAGGGTAACAGTTAATTAGGCTAAGAGTAAGGTGAAGGCTTAGAGCATCAACTATATGGTAGGAAGATTAAATATAAGCTATAGTAGCTAAATCCTGATATATAGACAGATTTTGTGTAGCTGGGTGGCACGTATTAAGACAGTAAGTTGGAAGCACTGAGGAGTCAGAGCAACAAGTGAGATAGGGAGGAAGGAGAGGATGAGCAGGAGAAGTAGGAAGGCTAAGAATATTGGGATTTATTATAGTCAGTGCTGCTACATGTACATAGCCAGTGGGAGATTAGGTGTTGTTTCAACAATGTCTTAAAGTATTCGGGGTTGCTAATAGTCCTAATTGATGGAAGGAAAGGATTTCATAGTTTGGCAATGGTGTATGGGTAGCACATTTGACTGGAGGAAAAGTTAGGTTTTGCTACATTTAGGAGCATCTGATTGACCAATCACAGAGGTCTATTTGGATGATACATGGTGAACAGAGAGGAGAGGGCAGGACAGCTAGAAAGCTTGTAGATTAGCCTATGAGCTGTGGTTAGTTGCAGGATTGTTAGATGTTGGGGAAGTTGTAGCCAGTTTAGACATTGGAGTGATAATCAGTGGTGGGAGGAGTGTCTGGCATTGGTTACAAATTTTGCGATTTTGTTGTAGCATGACTCCAGTTTGTATTTAAGAGAGGATTGTATGTTAGTAAGGAGAGGTGAACCATAGAGCAAGGATAGTAGTAGAATGGAAGAGGCAAGGGATAGTCTTGCTGCATAGGTGAGGAAGTGTTTACGCCTATGAAGGACGCCTAATTTTTGATAAGCCTTTTTGATATTTGTGTTTATATGCTGGCCAATTAAGTTTTCATCTATATTGATGCCTAGTAGTTTGCTATAAGGGAATACTTCGATTCAAGTGTTGTTGAGTGAGTTAATGGCAAATTCATTTTTGGTTAGGGGTGTGTTTTTTGGGAGTGAATAACATGAGCTTGGTTTTATTAGCATTTAGGGCTAAATGGTTATTATACATCCAGGTTTTGGTGGAGGTGAAGGCATTTTGGGTGAGTGTAAGTAGTTCTGAAGCAACCTTGGCCACCTAGATGATGGTAGAGTCATCTGCATATTGGATGACAGTAGCTTAGGCTATACTGGTATGGAAATCATTGATGAAAAATCTAAAGAGCAGTGGACCTAGTATGGACCCTTGTGGGACTTCAGTATTGATGTTAGGGAAATGAGAGAAGGATTTGTGCCATCTGATTGCTTGTGGTCTGTCTGTAAGGTAGTTGGAAAACCAGTTTAGGGTAGGGGGAGATATGCCTAAATTGGAGAGTTTGGACAGGAGAAGCGGGTGGGAGATTGTATTGAAGGCCTTAGAAAGGTCAAGAAATAGTGAGGAGGCAAGGTTTCCTGAGTCTCTAGCATGGTTGACTGTGTCCAAGAAGAATATAAGAGCAATGGTGGTGCTATGAGTAGGCCTAAAGTCATGTTGAGTTGGGGAGAAGGTGTTATGGTGTAGAAGGTATTTAAGTAGCTGGCTATGGATACATTTTCCAGAATTTTGGAAATGGGAGAGAGGGTGGTAATTGGTCAAAAGTTAGATATATCATTATTGTTCCCACCTTTGTGGAGAGGGAGGATAAATGCCTTTTTCCAGATGGTTGGAATGAAGGACTCTTGAATGGATCTATTTAGAAGTATACTGATAGGATAGGCTATAATGTCTGCTGATATTTGGAGAAATTCTGTTGGTACTTTATCTGGAGCATTAGATCCATGTTTAAGTTTAAGTAGAAGTTTTTTTTTTTTATGGTGGAGGTAGGTATGGGTGAGAGGTGGAAGTTAGGTCTTGATGTTACAGATGGGTCTGGGGAGGTGGGTTGATTTGTGAGATGTTGGCAGCGAGGTTGGCTATGCTGAAGAGTTAAAAAGTGAGAATATTTCAGCTGGGGCCTTGTCTGGATCAGAGGAGGGATTTTTGCTATTGCCAGGGTTTAATAGAGAGTTTATGGACCTCAAGAACTTTTTAGGATTTTGTATATAGTCATTTTGCTGTCTAATGTAGTGGTCCTGTTTGTTTTTGATGACAAGTTGCTTTACTTGATTATGCAGTTGTTTGTGCTGAGTGAAGTCTGCAGGGTTTTTACTTGTGTGCCATAATTTCCAGGTCTCGTCCCTAGCTTTCATAAGTTGGTGGATTTAGTGAGCCAACTAGCATGGCTGGCTTTCCCTCTCCTATCTCCTGTCTTCTCTGCATATATTCAGGGGATCTGGAGTCTTGCAAACAAAATTTAAAAGTAGAAATAGAGAAATGTTTTAGTTATATTGTGCACTGTGCTTCTGTCATTTGCTTCTAGATCTGGACCTTACTCACCTGACTTGCCAAACTAGGCTATAGCTAGGGTTACAATATGAAGGACAGTCCCTATCTGGGCAGTTGTGTCATACAAAAAAAAGGAAAGAATGGAAAATAAAGAAAATGTGATGTCTTGAGGGAGTAGGGAAAATATTTTCAGTTGTTGCATAAAACAATCACTTTAGAGCTGAAACACCTAAATATTATGAGATAGCATAAGCATCTCAAATTCTACAAAAATTAGCTTTTATTTTGATAGCAAAGTGAAGTTCAGTCCTTTGGACTATTTGTAGATATGTTTTGTCCTACAAATGTTAATGTTTCCATAACATGTGTCCCACTTTGGGCATTTGCAAAGGTGCCAACCTTAGCTATAATTTAAAAAAAAATCAAACAAAGGTGCAGATTCAGTAAAGCCGATATGGTTTACTAAGACCATATGTGTACAGTGGTGAGATTCACACATGGTAGCACACCATTTTGTGTTCAGTAAGCGATATGTAGAGCTGCATAAACATGGTAAACATTGTGGCATGCTAATTACAGCATAAGCAGATAATTTGCATGCTAATCAATCAATTCAAGATGGAGGAGCTGTACAACAAGCTAAAAAGCAATCATGTAGACTCAGTGCATGCTTTTCCTACAAATTCCCAAACCTATTGGAATGCAGCCATGGATGTTACTCTACACAGAAACACTTCTAGGGGCTGCAGTTGCTGTTTTACATATGTATGTCCAACAGGCACAAGTCTCTGCTGCTGCTGCTGCAAATAGAAACTGGCCAAGAAGGGTATTTAGACCCCAGTTAACTTACCACTGTGTGCATGATGTGGAAATGTTAGAGTGCTACAGGGTGGATAGAGACATATTACAGAAACTCTGCAATCTTCATCGTCCACTACTGACAGCAAGGGCAAACTGAGGGAAACCAAACCCTGTGAAGACTAAGGTATGTGAAGCACTTACGAGTTGTATCTACAGACACCTTTCAGAGGCCAACAGTGCATATGCTGGGGATATCACAGTCATCCACATCCAGGATCCTCCATCAATATTTGAATGCTGTGCAACAACATGCTACTGATTACATACAATTTTCCCCATAAACACCCATGGAAATACCAGGATAACTATGCAATTGCAAGAGCAAAACTCTTGAAACCCAACTTGTGATATGGAAACACACAAACAGTACTGGGCATCCCCACCGTGAAAACAACAGGAAAATGACAGTTTGTAGAATGGAAGGAATAACACATAATTCACCTGTCATGAGTGCTTTCCACACATTTTTCACAAAATGTGTACACATGTACAACACAAAAGTAAATTGTATATGATTGCTAGGCACCTCTCAAGGTGCCCAGCACTCTACTGGTGGTGTCTATGGGCCATCTTAAAAGCATTACACCCCTGTGTCATTGACAATATTGTACTTTACATTGCCATGGAATAAGAAAAGACTGTAAGGTAACCAGTTTTAACAATAACACTTATAATGATTATAATGACAGTTAATAAGGCTGTCTATCAGTGAAAGTAAATGCATGGCAAAATGCATATGCCAAGAGTGAAGTATAAGAAGTGCATACAGATAAAAGTTTAATCCCCTAATGCATATATATACGTTTTCTTCATAACATGAACAAATCTGTCATGTACTTGAAAAATACAAGCATACCTTAGCAACATCAGAAGACTTCTGAATAAATAACTATAAAGGAATTTCAATTCTTTGTGTTCTACAAATGCATAAGTCCTCTCACCTTCAAGTTCTCAAGCTACACAGTTACCTTGTTGTGGTATAGACTCATGCCTCTGAGCACAGTGAAAATGCAAATGAGGTGTGAACTCATTAGAATCGCTGCATACCAAACTTTTGGATTTGTGTTGCAAATGTAAACATAGTGTAGGCACTACCTCAATATTTGTTGCTAATGGATTGCAACTGTGAATGGTTAGTGGAAGAGAGAACAATTCAGACTCTCTTACCTGCATTGGGTGTGTCAGCCAGGATACACTTACAAAGTGTAGACGTAATTACAATTGTCAGGGTTCTGGGGTTATTTATGTAGCTCAGTGTCAAATTTGTCCTTGTTTTTACATCAGGAAAACTATACAATTGTTTAGAACACATATTTATTGTCATTTGTATGACATTAAAAAATATGATGAGTTTAATGCTTTATTTAAACATATTTGTACATATTATACTCATAAATTTGAATTTTATGCTATTGATCATTGTTCTATGGACACTAGGGTTGGACCAGGGGATGTTTTGGAATATAAAGAGTTATAATGGCAACTGAGAATGAATCCAGTGGTTTTCCATGGGATGAACAGCATGACATCTATACCCAGTGTTTTAAAGCTAAAAGCTGTTTATTATTTATAACATTTTGTTGGTTTAAATTAAATTTTTAACTTGTGTTTTCCTATTTATGTTCATGTATTTTATAGTCTACTATTTATTTTTAATGTGACTTCATGCATGTCCAGAGTTTCATATTTTTTAATTATATAAATTATTTAAGGTAGGCATGTCATTAAGGGGGAGGGTTGTAGTTCAGCTGATGTCTGAAAAATATTGGAGGAAGTTAAATAAACTATTGTTTTATTGATTTGTTGGTGTGTGTATAGATACTGTTCATTATGTTGATTAATTGTTCTGAGGAAGTCCTTACTTTTGTGATGAAAGCACTCATCTTTTGTATATATATATATATATATATATATATATATATGTGATTTTTACTTGTCATTAATGGTGTGTTGTGGACTTGGTTCCTGGCTACTTTTTATTCGTGATTGTTTTCGGTGATTTGTGGAGATAAGTCTAGAAGCAATTGTATCAAGGTTTTAAATGGAAGTGGCAGCACACATTTCTCAGTTTCTGTTCACTAATATCCAAACTCCCCTGCCTTTGTTGGAAAACTGTATATTATTGTTATTTAATATTCTTATACATTTTAAGGACAATGATACAAAATGCCTTACAGACTGCATGTCTGAGATCACTGCTCAGATAAGAGAAGAATGAACACAATACAAAGAGAAGACAGAGCTGCACTGCTGCAAACAATACTCATAAATGGTTGTGTGATCAGTCATTGCACTAAATCTGTAATTAACACATGTACAAACAACTGATAGTGTACAAGTGCCATATGTTTGATTAATAATGTGGATGAAATCGGACTTGCTTGTATGCACAATGATTTGTTTCCTGCTGTAAGGCTGTTTCTGTGGAAAAGAGGGATAAGACACCCTTACAGTGTTTTGTAGGTTAACTGGTGTGACAGTTCATATCCAGCCTTGCTTAAAAATGTTTAATGTGTAGTAAAATTTGCTTTGTGATGTTGTTTTTTTTTAATATTATTATTTGTACAATGTGTGGCTTAGCGTAAACACTGTGAAAAGGATAAATCAATTTCATGTAATGTACTTCTGTGATAAAGACTACATAAACTCCACCTGTGAATCATATGTGTGTGTAGCACTCCTGCTAAACAGGATGAACCTCACAGTATATACTATCTGTGTATCATAGGTTCATAGGTTCATAGGTTCATAGGTTCATACTAGGCTATCTGCCCAAGGGCATTTATAAGCCTAGCCCATAGTTATGTGGCTTTCGCCACCCCTTTAGTTTGAATAAAAACTATGCCTATCATTTTTCTGTGCCTCTGTCAAGCAGTGACACTGAAGTAATCCCTGGGATATATCTGCGATCTCCCATCCATTGGTCAAGATTCCTCTTGAACAAGGCCAGCGAGGTGCTCTGCCTCACATGTACCGGGATTTTGTTCCACAGCATAGGGAGTCTCTGGGTGATGAATCTGTCCCTCCAGCACGTTCTATTTATAACCGTGTCAAGGTTTAAGTCTCCGCCCTTGTGGTTCTGAGGATCTAGATTTTTGAGGTGAAGCATATTCATCAAATCTGGGTTTGACATGGCCTTATATGTCAGGCACAGGTCACCTCTGAGCAAGCGGTATGAGACTGAATAAAGCTGGAGTTCTTTCAGTCGGGCAGCATAAGACATATTTTGAGACCCTTTATCCTTTTGGTGAGGAACTTTTGGGGCCTTTCAAGCTGCATCAGGTGTCTGGTCAGATACATTCCGACGGGCATTGTACTCAATCATAGGTCTAATGAGTGATGAGTACAGGGGACGATGACCTCCCTTGATCTAGATGTGAATCCCTTCATGATCAGGTGGGCGATATAGAAGGTTTTCCTAACTACTTTAGCAACATGAGTGTCAAACGAAGACTACTGTCAACTTGGGTCCCCAGATCCCTGATGACTTTTCTGTGCTCAGTGGATTGTCACCTATATGGTAGCTAGGGGTAACCTTGTTTTTCCCGAAGGGTATGACTATGCATTTTTGGCGTTTAACTTCAGGCCATGGCTCTGGCACCAGTTATCCGTTTCTGTGAGGCCCTTCTGGAGGATATCTGTGTCAGATGTGTTTTCGACTATGGCCCAGTTTGCAGTCATCTGCAAACTTTGTCAGCCATAACCCTCCTGTGTTTGCTTGTACTTCAGAAAAGTAGATGCCGAACAAGAGTGGACCCAGGACTGAGCCCTGTGGGACACCACTTGTGACAGGCTTTGAGTCTGACATGGCTCCAGCAACTCTGACCCTGTGGGTTCTGTCGCTTAGCCAGTTTGCAACCCATCTTGTGATGTATGGGTTTACATTCAAGCTGATGAGTTTTTCGATGATACCTGAGTGGGGTATTGTGTCAAGGCCTTTGCCAGGTCGAGGTAGGCTGTATGGACTGCCTTTCCCTCATCAATGGCCTTGGTGACTGTCTCGAAAAAGTCAACCAAGTTTAAGAGGCAGGATCTGCCTTTGACAAAGCCAAACTGGGTTGGATCCAAAGTCTGCAAGTTCCTATGTCTTTATTTATGAGTTCCATTATGATCCTCTCCATGGCTTTGCAGATAAGGCTTGTCAAGCTAATGGGGCGGTAATTTCCAGGGTCTGTGGAGGCACCGCCCTTATGAAGTGGGACCACAGTCGCCGTCGCCACTCCTTGGGTACGTATCCTGAGGTGAGGCTAAGATTAAACAGCTGTCCTAACTGTGGGTTTAATTCCTCGTTGAGTTCATGAAGCACACAGCCCGGGACACCATCCGGTCCCATGGATGCTGTGTTTTTGCCTTAGTGAGGGCAGTTCTCACCTGGGCGTTGGAGATGTTTGGGGGCTACAATCCTCTGGAATAGATATCTCTCCTTTTGGGGAGGGGAGAAGTTTGCACTGAAACTGTCAGCCAGTATGTTAGCAATGTGTGTAGGTTCAGTAATTTTCACATCATTTTGAACTAATTCTGAGCATATCTGGGAGTTTCCTCCTAGGTTTCTAACATAGCTAAAGAAGGCCTTATGATTGTCTTTAGAGTCCTTGGCGATTTTTCTCTCAAAATTTGCCTTGGATGATTTTATGAGAGCTCTTAGTTTCTTACTTATAATGATCAAAGGTGTCTTACCTTTCAAGGATTTTGCTCTATCTTGTAGTAGCTTCCTCCTTTTGTTGTAGAGCTTGTTTATGGCTGGGGTCCACCAGACTGGACGCTTGCCTTTGGTACAGAGAGTCTTAGTTTTGTTTGGGATTGCCTGATCCATGCAGTCCTGTAGGTGCTGGTAGAAGGCATTTGTAAGTGATTCAGCGGTTTGAGTAATGTTTACCACTGGCTCAGGGGCCTTAAAGGAGACCACACTAGTTTTTAGAAGTGTGAAATCGGCTTTTGAGAAGTTTTTCACTGTGGTCTTTTTGTTTCAGGTGGGGGCGGGATGAGGACCTCCAGCGAGATTAGTTTATGATCTGATCTCACCAGTGAGGGGTATACTTCTGGTGTTGAACATTTTGATCCCATGTTCGTGATGATGAGATCAAGTATGTTTTCACCTCTTGTGGGGATGGTGACTAGTTGTTCCATGGCATTTGAGTTTATGAACTCCAGGAATCTTTGGGTTAGAGTGTTCGGGCTTGAGTAGTGTTCCCAGTCTATATTAGGGTAGTTGAAGTCACCTAGTATGATGGTGTTTGGAGATACATTTATCCCTCCAATGTTTTCAGGAAGGCCATGTGAGGTTCCTGAGTTTGAGAGGGTGGCCTGTAACATGCTACAAATTGCAGAGCAGTCTTGCCTATGGTTAATTGCACCTGGATGGTCTCCGATGCATCGTGCGTTGCCACCAACCTTGAGGTGTGGGTGTCCTTTATGAATATGGACACCCCTCCTTTCTTGGTGTTGTCCGGATTTTGGGGCGGAACGTATGATATGAGGTGAAACCTGTTAGTGCTGGGGTGCTCTCAGGAGCCTTGAACCAGGTTTCTGTCACAGCACAGACATCGATGTTCTCCATATTGAGAAGGGCCTCAGTGTGTGCATCTTGAGATTGAGACTTCTGGCATTGAGCAGCATTACCCTTAGTTTTTTCCTTTTTGGTGTTCTAGGGTGGTAGGTTTAGAATTTGAGCCTTGCCTAAAAAGGCACTATGGGGTGGCAAGAGCCTTTGCCAATATCCGGAAGCCCAGGGTGACAGGTGCAAGCCATCCCTTGGCAGCGTGGCTTGTCCAGCATGTCATCCCAGGCAGACAGACATTGGATCCCCTTTGAATGACACCAGAATTTAAGCCAATTATTAAAGCTGATCATCTTATCACTGTATTGTGGCATCATTCTAGGTGAAGGTAGGATACTGCTCAAGGTCAGGGTCATACCTGCCTGGGCTACATAATCAGTGAGCTCCTCGACGTCCCTTTTCATGTAGTCCAAGGAGGTACGTGTCACGTCGTTGCCACCAGCGTGGACAATGACTGAGTCGTTGTACCTGCTGTTGAGAGACCTGAGTGCTTGCGTTATGTGGCGGATTCTAGCGCCCGACAGGCAGCTTACTGTGACCTTCTCCTTACTCAGTCTGGTGAGCGGGACGTCAGTGTGTCTGACTATGGAATCACCAATGACAAGTGTGTCTGGCATTTTGTTTGGCCTTAAGGGCTGTGACTGTTTGACACTCTGACTGTGTGGTCTATGTGTTGCATGTGTTGGGTCGTGAGGTGGTAGTTGTTTGGGTGTCTGCTTTGGTGGCCTTTGCTGTTTTGGTAAATTTTTGACCAGAGCCTCCGAGTATGTCTTTGTGTGAGTATGTGTATGATTTGAAGTTGTGATGGTACCATGTGTGACTGGGTATGTATTGTGTGTGGTTGCCTTCTCCTCCTGTCTGGTCTTGCCAGTCCTATGTTGAGAGAGCTCAGCCTCCAGTTTGGCCGTATAGTTGCATCTCTCGCATGTATTTGTGTTTTGTGGGAGAAGGAGAGGATTGTCTGTGTACATGAGGCAATTGTAACATTGCCTCAATATTCCCAGGTTCACCAGTTGAGCTGGAGAGGACACTAGCAACTGATCCCTCGACATACTAGAAGTAGTAGATAAAGAACTTTCAAAGGACTCCGGGAAGTGGGTTTGGGGCTGGTGGGGTACTATCTATAATAAGAGTGCTTTATCAAGGTGCAAGTACTGTAGGAGTAAGTGCTAGGCTTTACAGATAGAGAATAGTCTACTTGGGAATCAAGTAGAGATGAACTTTTCAGTTATAGGATATGCTGGTTAGATCAGCAGTACAGTTTAGCGTGTTTTATAGCAGGGGCTGAAGGGAGCTAGGAATTGGCCCAAAACGACCAATGGACTACTAGTTTCTGGCTGAAACTTCACCAAATCGGACAAAAGGCGCTCAGTGCTTCCCACTCCCACTGGTAAGCAAAGAAACTTCCTCCTTCCTAATAAGGCAATGGATCAGTAACAGGAACTAAAAACAAAGCCCAGGGATCAGCAACTCTGAAACTGGACTACTCTAGTTCAGTAAAGTGGGAAAACAAGAGATTTTTTGTTTTATTACAGAGATAAGGAAAAACAGACAGTAAATGCTATAAATGCTGTAAATCGGCTAGCGACTTTAGTGTGTAGCCTACAGAAACAATTTGCAACAATTAGTAACTTAAAGTGCAATAAACAGTGTAAAATGCAGAAATCACTTAAAGTAGCAGTAAACAGGCGAAATGCAGTCGCTAGCTTAATAACAGTGGGAAAGCCACAAAAAATACTTATATCTGGTAGAAAGTCACTCTTTCAGCTCTCTGCTGCTTGGATCACTCTGCAGGCCACCACGAGGATCTGTGCAGAGTTGGTACAAGCTGGAAAACACGTGTTTAGTGTGTTTTATAGCAGGGGGCTGAAAGGAGCTAGGAATTGGCCCAAAACGACCAATAGACTACTAGTTTCTGGCTGAAACTTCACCAATTCGGACAAAAAGGCTGCTCAGTGCTTCCCACTCCCACTGGTAAGCAAAGAACCACATTCAAGTCCCACATTTTTCTTTTAAGGATGAAACCTAATAAACACTACTTAGGATAAAACAAGGTAAGCTTTGCCTGTCATATCTGTGCATTGTTTACCTTCACATAAACACGGTCTAATGGACCACACAACAGGCAGACAGGAAACAGAAGTAGTCACTTTCAAAACAAATAAATTGTTGCATTTTTTTGCTTACCATCTCTCAAACCAGCTAAGCGGTGTTGCATGATGGTCAGCAATCTTTCACAACACCTGCAGGTCCATAACACTTGCAGACAGGAAGCAGACAGTACACAATTTCCAAACTGATAAATTGTATCCTGTATGGTTTGCCACCACACAAACATGCTAAGTGGCATTGCATGGCAGTCAACACACATAGGTTCATAGGTTCATAGTTTCATAGGTATGTACTAGGCTAATGGCCCTGGAGCCTTTACAAGCCTAGCCCATAGAAGTGCCCTGGCATCTGCTTGACATGTATGGAAGTCTATTCCAGAGCATGGGCAGTCTCTGGGTGAGGAAACTGTCCCTCCAGCATGGTCTGTTGATTGTGGTAATGAGGTTGAGGTCTCTGGAGTGTGCGGTGCAGAGGGATTGGGATTTCTTTTAATGTAGCATTTCTAACAGAGCTCAGTCAGATATAGCTTTGTAAGTCAAGCAAAGATCGCCTCTAAGTAGGCGATATGAGACTGAGAATAGCTGTAGTCTTTTGAGTCTGTCCACGTAGGACATGTGTTTAATGCCTAGGATCCTCTTTGTGAGGTACTTTTGTGGGCTCCCATTGATGTGGTAATTAGTGGGAACTGAGTTTTTACCAAAGGAGATGATGACACATTTTTTTGGCATTAAGCTTAAGGCCATGGTTTCAACACCAGTCATTGGTCTCAGTGAGACCTTTCCGTTTGATGTCTGCATCACTTGGAGAGTTAATAATGGCTCTCAGCTTGCAGTTGTCTACGAACTTGGTCAGCCAGAGTCCCTTTGTGTTGGCCTGGACTTCTGAGAAGTAGATGCTGAAGAGGAGAGGGCCCAAGACCGATCCCTGTGGGACTCCACTCATGACTGGTCATCAGTCTGACTTGGAGTCTACTACTTTCACACTGTATAAAAGCAAGACAGAAATGGAAACAAACTTATAAAAATAAGCAACAAGGAGATGAATGTAGAAACAGCAAAGGCCGACTCAATAAAAATTTTATTAGCGCTTTCGTACAACAGTTTTACAATGAACTTCTTCAGATCTGTTTCTACATTCATCTCCTTGTTGCTTATTTTTATAACTTTCACACTGCGTGTTCTATCTGAGAGCCAAGTGATATAGGGGTTAATACCTAGTATGGTGTGTTTATCAATAATTCCCAAGTGAGGAATGGTATCAAAGGCCTTGGCCAGATTGAGGTAGGCTGCATGCACTGCCTTACCTTCATCCACAGTCCTGGTAATTGACTCAAAGAAGTCAACCAGGTTGAGTAGGCATGATCTCCCTTTCACAAAGCCAAATTGTGTAGGGTCTAGAGTTTGGAGAATTCCTATACCTTTGTTAATCAGGTTCATGATTATGAGGTCCATAGCTTTACATATCAGATTCATCAGGCTAATGGGGTGATAATTCCCAGGGTCTGTAGTTGCTCCCCCTTTATGGAGAGGGATGACTGTAGCAGTGCACCATTTGGTAGGGACAAAGCCTGAGGTGAGGCTGTGACTGAACAGGGCACACAGATGTGGTGCCAGTTCACTTTGTAGTTCATGTAGAACACATCCAGGGATATTGTCAGATCCCATGGAAGCTGTATTCTTGGCCTTGGACAGTGCAGCTTTAACCTGTGCTGCAGTAATGCTGGGTGCCTGGCATTCTTCCAGTGTTGTGATTGGTCCTTTGGGGGAAGGGGGGTAAAGTTGGCAATGAATCTGTCTGCCAGTATGTTGGCAATATCTGTTGGCTCAGTATAGGAGATACCATTGTGCAGTAACTCAGAACAAACCTGGGTATTGCCGTGGAGATTCTTATATAATTATAGAAGCCTTTGTGGTTGTTTTTAGTGTCTGCCGCAATGCTGCCTTCATAGCTGGCTTTAGAGGTTTTGATGAAGGATCTCAACTTTTTGTTGAGGCTAATAAGGGAGTTTTTCCAGTCTTGGGACTTCACCTTTTTCTGCAACAGTTTCTTCCTTCTGTTGTAGCGTTTATTAATGGCAGAGGTCCACCAAATTGGCTTCCTTTTTTGGAGGAGAGTGTCTTGGTTCTGTTGGGTATGGCTAGTTACATGCATTTATGTGCATGTTTGTACAGTGCATTTGTGTATGATTTGGCAGTCATGCAGCTATTTTCCATTGGCATGGGTGCCGTGAAGTTAGCCACCTCTGTTTTTAGGACCCCAAAGTCAGCTTTGGAGAAGTTTTTCAAGGTGGTTACCTTTGCGGGGGGGGGGGGGTGAGATGTGGATTTCCATGATGATTAGTTTATGGTCAGATCTGACCAGGGAGGGATTGACTACTGGTGTAGAGTAATGGTCACCCGTGTTAGCAATAACCAGGTCAAGGATGTTGCTTCCTCTAGTGGAGTGGGGGTCAGAATGAGCTGGTCCAGGGCATTGGAATTGATGAATTCCAAGGAAGCGTTGGGCCAGTGTATTGGTGCTTGAGTAGTTCTCCCAGTTGATGGAGGGGTAGTTGAAGTCTCCTAGTATGAGACTGTTGGGTTGGACCTTGATAGATTTCACAGTGCTTAAGAATGTGGAGTAAGCATCTAGGGACATGGTTAGAGACCTATAGCAGGCTATGACCTGGATCATCATCTTACCCAATGTTAGTTGTACCTGAATTATCTCAGATGCGTTCTGCTGGGCTACTAGTCTGGAGGTGTACATATCATTTATGAATATGGAGACACCACTGCCTTTGGAGCTACGGTCCATGTTTTGGGGCCGAAAGGTGTGGAATGAGTGGCGCAGGGATGCTTTCTGCTGCTTTAAACCAGGTCTCCGTTACAGCACAAATGTCAATGTTCTCCATTTTGAGGAGTGCTTTGAGTGACTGCATCTTGACATTTAGACATCTAGCATTGAGAAGCATGACCCTCAGATTGCATTTATTTATAGCTGTTATGATGGTAATTTGGTCTTTGGAACATCATCTAAAAAAGGCACTATAGCAAGAACCTTAGCCAGTACCCAGAAACCCAGTGGTGACGGATGCAAGCCATTTCTGGCAAAGCATCGAGGTCTGTCAATCATGTTGTCCCAAGTAGATAGTGGATCCCCTTAGAATGAGTGAGATCTTAACCATGCTTGTATATACTTAATAATGTATATGAAAATATATATGTGTTCATTATCTGCTCCTGTGGTAGCAAGTATAAGTGTAGGACTGCAGTATAGGTGATCCTGGGTTCTAATCTAGAACACTCCCAGTTTTGTTATTGCTTATCCACTCAATTTTAAAAAAACAAATTAAAAAAATGTAAACACAATTATAAATAACAATCATATGTGTGACAGACTGTATACTGAATACTATTTTTTCTGTAATTATAATTGTCTTCTCTGGCCTTGGATGACCTTCAGACCTCAGTGATACCCATACACATATGAATATATAAACCAGGACCTTGTCAGGTCTCACACATACATGGTTAACTCCTCACTTTGTCATGTATGTTTGTATATAATTAATGAGCATGTTCAACAAGCACTTCTTCTGTAGTAAGGATGAATAATTACCTATATGGAAGAATATGTTTTGTCTCAAATACATAGGCTTGAATCCCACATTGTACAAATTAATTTTGAATGTGTGTAAAGCCACACAAAAAATGTGTTGGGTCATATAATTTATACTCCAAATAAATGTCTGCAAAGTTAAATCAACTAAGAGATACAGCAGCATCCAAACCAAAAATGAATGCCAATCATCACATTACCCTTCTTAGTTTATAAACTGCTTTCAACTCTATTTAGCACTGTTGCTCTCCAGTTAATGTCACTCAAACTTAGTTGGCATGCTTGTTCAGGTTTATGCACTAGTAGTAAATGCAGTAACACAAATTGGTGGGAAAGCACTGTTAATTATTGCTGTTTTCCCTGATCGGACATGTCTGAAGGTAAAAGGGAAGGTGTCCAATTTAGGGCTCAAAGGTGGGGTGTGGAAGAGTCTAGAATCTTTATTGGACTCCTTGTAAAGCACCACAGCTAAACGCTCTTTCAGCGGACTATACCAGCTCCCAGTACAAGTCTGAGGCACAGAATACTCTGTCCAAGGCTGTCTCCAGTAAGACTGGCATTCCATGTACTGTAGAACAGTGCAGGCACAATTTTTATGACTTCAAAATGCACAAGCAGGATGCACTCAGCCAGTAGTTGGTTGAGTTTAGGACTGCTGACACCCCACAGTTGTGTAAGTATACAAATAAAGAGAACTTAAACTAGATAGACAGCTGCATATAGGTACTACTGGTATGCATAATGCCCCTCTCTTGTTCTCTTCATTTTATTCCACAGCCACCCAGGAGATAATGTTGAATAGGGAGGCCTACGCTGAACATTTAGAAAGACTGAGTAAAGCAAGAGGTATGTATGCAATACAACATAACTATTATTTTATGTAAAGTAATGCTCTTCTATAAAGTAGTAGCAAATTAAGCATGCATATCCTAACTGTAAAATCAAGCATGCATGCTTCAGTCTGTAGGACAAGCCAACTGCAGGAGTCAGTTTTAATACTGTACTCAGATGTTGTGGGTTCAAATACCACAAGTAACAAATATATAGTCAACTCATTTAAAAATATATTACATAATTTCAACAGAAGTGGCATAAATCCCTGCTGTTAACTTAATCTGTGTAATTTGACCAAGCATATGTGCAATATGTACACATTGTAAGTTTTACTGTGAGCAATAATCAGTCATAGATTTTAGTTGTTAAGAAGTATACTAAAATGTAAAAGTAGAAATAAATTCGTTATATTGTAATAATTCATTGTATGTCACATATGATGGTACTAATTGTCTCTTTTTTTCTCTTACCCCGACCCTTATCTTTTTTATTTTTATATGTGTGGTCACAACATTTTCATGTCATTCATTTCTGATAACTCACAAAATGCTTTACAGTACAGGGAGGTAAGCCAACCACTGTGGCTCAGCCTGCCCCTGCTCCATCAGCTCCTGCACAGATGCCCAGCACATTTGGAACCCAACCTGGCAGTACTACCTCTACTGCCCCTGCACTACTTGGGCCCTAAATATCAGGTAGCATTACCCTGGCAGCTGGTGCTGTCATACCCTCTGGGTGTAGTGGCAGAGGTGGGGATTTTGTTACCCACCAGGACTTGCCAGGCTTAGTGCATAGAGTCTTGCACAGCACCATTGGTGCATGCCTATGCCAGATGGAGAGGATGTTCTCTGTTATGGTTCATAGAAAAAGAAGCCAAGCACTCCAACAGTGAATGGAGTAATGACAGTGCTGCAGGTAAGGACTAGATTTTCACAGTCTCCATGTTTGATGGACATGGGCATTCAATGTCCCATCCTTATCCCCAATCACGGTATCCCCAACCTGTTGTGTCCCTCACTGTTTGTGTGTCTTATTTGTCCTGTTTATCTGCATCCACTTCCTCACCTACACTACTTACCTGACCCAGAAATACCTGTGTCCCTTATCTAACATTCATCTATTACTGAAGTAAAAAATAAAAAATGGGCACCTGTTCCACAAAAAATATTATCCCATATATAGCTCTCCACATCCCACACATGTGACTTGATTTGGTCCATTTAGCTATACAACATAACTGCGTTGTTGTCACACCTCTTTGTTGAGGTAGCAGTCCAAATTCATCTAACATTCTGTAAATATTTTCATCTTACACTGTTGAAGAAGTGAATAGCTATGTTTTTCCTACATCCATCCTGCCCATTCCTATATATTCCCTTTGTTCTTCCCCCTGTTTCTTATCTACCCAATTTTAACATCTTTAATCTGGTCAAAATATAGAATCATACACCACACACATAAGTGAAAACAACCCAATGAAGCCCCTCAATTTTTATCCTCTGTGTTTGCACTGAATTTGGCATCGCACACCAATGCTGAGGGATGGTAAATGGCTCTTCAATGGTGCAGTTACTTCCTCACAATGCTGCTTAAACCCACTGCACTATGGAATCACAATGTTACACTAACTTTAAGAATTATTTCAGTGCATTATGAATACATATTTAACAGTATTAGATACACATGGATTTGAATCCTGTATCATGTGGATTATCATCTGGAAATATCTCCATGCACTTACACTTGCTGCCACACAGTCAGCTAGCAGAAGGTGTGCTTCTTACACTTGGTACTATCGAAAGTGTTAATGGCATGGAGGTAAGCAAAACAATACAACTGCCAATATTTTATCAATGAAGCAGAGACTTGTGTTTGCTCATCAGTTAACTATGCACAAACGGGAAAGTAGTATAAATGTGTATCTCATATGCACAAACACTTCGCCATCGATCTTGCAAACCAGCTGTTCAATGGTTCACTATAGAAACTGCACATTAGCATCTATTACTTATGTTTACTGCCCATTTAGTCTTCATCCCATGAAAGTACATGTACAAACACAACCAAAGGGAAGGCACTTTTTAAGCAAAGAACACATATTTACACTGTAGCCATATGTTACCTGCACCCATGCACTTGAAACTTGGTCTCTCAGTACTTGTTCACAAATATATCAACTACAATACAGAAATAAATAAAGAAATGCTTTCTTATATATTGTGTACTCTTTATACTGACAATACACATTCAGAGTTTCTAATACTTGTAATAATATTTACAGCTGTTTACATATAGTTTGAAAAGCTGTGTCTTAACTCATTCCCTCCAGTACACCTCTTTTGAATGTGTACCTTTAACTCCCAGTGGGTGTGGCTTGAGGCTTAAAAAATGAAGTTATCACCTTATAGTTATAACAAATACTCACTGACAGAGGTCAAATATCAATACAACTGTGTTTGCCATCATGTATGCTTCAAGATAAAATATTCTGATACCTTGTATGTAGCATAGTTTTGTAATTACTAATGCAAATATGAACAAGCAATATTTGACACCTAGAGGCGCAGTAGGAGGTAACTGCAAAAAATGCCTGGAGGTGCACTTGGCTGTAATGATTATACCTGCACATTGGAAATACAACAGCAAATACTACACTTTGCACACTCATCAATCTGGCAACATGCAGAACTTTAATATCTTGACAGTCGTACATGGCTAGCTATCCATTTCATACAGGCCTCTCCATATGGTCTGTCAAACATCCATTGATGATGTCATACTCTATAAACTGAATGACAGCATTGTAAAAGTCAGACTTGTGCCAAGGTGCTTGTATTAAGTTCTAAGTTCTCTAGCTGGTGTACCTAGTTAGGTAAGGGTTCTAATCTCAGTGCAGTTAATTGGTCTGTGTGTATCTCTCTGTCTAGTCAGAAGAGCATACCTATGTATCCTGCAGTCATCAGTACAATCCCATGGAGTACCAATATTTTGACAGTTGTACATGCCTTCACATACATTTAATTCAGACATCCCAATATCTTTTCTCGAACATCCAATGATGATGTCATCCACTATAAATTGTCCTGCAATATTATAAAAGTTAGACTTGTGCTGTGGCATTTGTGTTAAGTACTGAGTTCTCTAGCTGGTGCATATAGTTAGGTAGGGGCTGTAATCTCACACCAGTCAACTGGAGTGTGTGTGTCTTTCCTTTCAGAAGAGGACAACTGTGTATCCTTTAGATCAGTATAATCCCATGGAGTGCCAATATTTTGACAGTTGTACATGCCTACACATCCATTTTTAATTCAGGCCTCATAACATCTTCACTCAGACATCTAATGATGCCATCCACTATAAACTGTCCAGCTGCAGTGCAAACGTCAGACTTGTGCTGTGGTGATTACATTAAATACTGAGTTCTCTAATCAGTGTACCTAGTTAAGGAGGGGTTATATTCTCCCTGCAGTCAACTGGTGTGTGTGTCTGTTCAGCTGATTGACATTCAAGAGACTATTTTATACCTGCATGTGGGACACTGCTATTACCATCCTCTTCTCACCAGGCACTGCTGATGTC